>NC_025994.2:6927106-7020498 GCF_000442705.2 Elaeis guineensis
AGGTAGATTCTCAAGTTTAATGCTTTATCACATATTTTAGCACCTTAGCACAATTTTTATCTACATGATGCATTGGTTAGAGAGCATCAAAACAAGTGATTTTCTATTTCTAGGCAGTTTTACTCACACAGATCATATGATCAACAATGAGGATTTTTTATTTGGATACCCTATTATTGATTTTAGGATTGAGAGGAGTACAGACCCTCTCTTATGGATGGCAATTGGGCGGGATTTTTCAGATACCTAACCCATCCTAAATCCTAATAAGATCTACTTAGCAATACCTTATGGACTCGTTTAGTTTGCAAAAAGAACTTTTCTTCACAGGAAGTAACTTCCTGGGAAGTTACTTCTTGAGAAGTTATTTCCGGAAAATAGGATTTTAACATATTTGATTGATCATGAAAAAATGACTTCTTATAGAGTGACTTATGTTTGATTGAGCATCCATTTTTCTAGAAAAACTATATAAAAACCTGTTATATCCTTAATAGATATAAGACCATAACTTTTTGCTCCTAAACTTTATATAAAAAATAATATTATATTTATATTAATATAAATATAAATCATATTAGATCATAATAATTTATTATATTAATATAACACTAATAAATATTAATATAATATTAATATTTTAATATAACAAATTTATTAATATAAATATAATATTAATATATTAACATTAATAAAAATATTATATTATTATAGATATTAAAATATAATAAATATTATAATATTAATATTAATATAAATATTATATTATATTCATATAAATATTATGATAATATTAATGGAGATATTGGCATATATCATTATTCAGTATTTCATTCTAACCATCCATTGATATTTTGCAAAATCTTAGTCATAGATCTTAAAAGGATATTTTTGGAAAGAAAAAGCACCATCAATTTCCATCTCATGCAAAATTTCAAAATCCACCTCCCTCATGGGTTTCCACTTTTCATGAAATGCATGAAGTATCTTTCAATAAAAAAAGATTTTTTTCATTATCTCCTTCTAAAACTCCAACCGAACAAAAGACCCCCTCTCCACTTCCTAGGAATTGCCTCGTCTCCCCTCCACTTCCCGTGAACCAAACAAGTCCTATAGGATTTGGGAAGGGTTTGGGATTTAAAATTAAAACCCATTCGAGTTTGTGACGGGTTTGGGATTTAACCATCAAAAAAGCTACCCAAACCCGATTATATACATAATAGGAGGGTGAGAGGATTTGAACTCCGTACCTTTAGAAAGCCTAACAATCGATTAGTCGGATTGATCGGGCAAGTTCTAGTACCCAAATAACCTGACCCAAATAAAGATTAATTCGGTAGTTTCGGGTACCCGATGGGTTTACCATTTTTTAATAAGATACATTTGGGATTTTTGGATAATTTTGTAATCAGGTTTGGGATAGAATCAAGTAGTAAGATTTGAAATGGATCTGGATATGGCTATGGCAAATTTTGTCAGTACCCTACCTGTTGCCATTGCTACCCTCTCCTCTTGGGAGGATTATATAACGCAACAAACATGCACATACATAGCCACCACAAGCATTCAACCATATACATGCATATCCTGTGTCAAAGTTTCCCATATCATCCCAAGCCGCCCAGTTTGTGGCATACCAAACAATACCAAGGATGAACCACAATGATTCCGCCTTTCAATTAGAAAAATGATGTGAACCGCTCCAAACAAAGCAGTTCCAAGCAATGCTAATGCAAATCGCCCAATTCGCACCAGTTCTAAGTCAGGTCAGGCTCCACAACCCCCTCCCTCTTCAATAATAGAGAGGGAGGCACTGAGAAAGCATCCTGTACCTTCGTAGCCCCTCTCGCTCTCTCTCATTTTTTGAAATCTTGAACAATCCAAAAACACTAGATTTCACTGATTTCAAACCAAATCCAAGCTCAAATCAGGTGATATGCCTTCTCCCTCATTCCATGTTTTTTTTGTCTATTTAGAGACCGAATATAGGCTACAAAATGGGAAAATAGGGGGAGGTCATGCCAAAGGTTTTCAATTTTGGCATGATATCATGATATATTGTAGATCCATGGATGATCTACACAATACCACCAAAATAATAATTTTTCATAAATTCTGTAATTTTTAAAATAAAAAATATATTTTCAAATTAAAAATAAAAAAAATTGTGTAGAACTATTAGCATGATTAGGGGTATGCATACCAGTTGTTATCAAAATTTGGTGTCAATTTATTTAAGTTTGAGCATGATCATGCATATTATGGCAAATCCAAATTTGAATAAATTTGAAAAATAAATGGTGTTTTGTGTACACCCATAGGCTAAGAAAAACAGATGTAGTATCCTTAGTAGGATGCTAAACCGATATGCAGTCACATTAATTTTTGAATATTTTATATTTAAAAATTATTTTTAAATAAAAATAAAATAATAAATATTAAAAATTATGGAAATTTAGTATTATGAACTGATAATTTATAAGTATTTTTTGAAGTAGAAACTTGATGTTTGTCATTAAAATGAAAAATTACTATTTTTAAAAAAATTAACTAAATAACGTATTGTGAGACAAAAATATATGTAGCATCCCTCTTAGGGTATTCTGAATTAAATATATTTTCTAGATATTTTCTAATTTAATATTAATTTACTAATTAAAAATATTTAATTGAATGTTGAAATTATAAAAAAATTATATTACATGCAGACAACGTATAATTATTTTTCAAAGCTAATTTGGAATGGGCTCAATGAATTTGCAAAAATATATCCACACAAGGAGAAGAAAGATCCAAAACGTAATATTGGTTGGAAGCATGGGCAAATGCTCTAAATCAGCACCATTAGAATTTAGAGGTGCAAATGATGCAACACATATTTCAAGGAGGGATAACCAGATTGAAGCAACATCTAGTAGTTGGTTACCCCGACATGTCCTAATGTTAGAAATGTTCATGGGAGGTCCAACAACTTATGAAAAAGCACTTCCCCGATTTCAAGATAGTGAAGCAAAAGACCATTGAGAAAAGGACAAAGGCGGAACATTGGGCAGCACAACTGCTAACATATCACTCCAAGGATCTTGTAAGCACTAAGAAGTCCCTGCCCAACATTGAGGCGTAGATTCAGACTGCCATCTAGACAAACCAGAATGACCCGTGGCAATGGGACGAGATTGCCAGGCACACTGTTCAATGTCCATCCAGGCCTTCTCGACCCGACTCAAGATATGGTTCCAGGGCTGCAAAGAAAGATCCAGAGTTTAGAAGGATCTCCTTGGTTAGGGAGATGTCTGCCAACAAGCATCCATGCTTGTAGTCTTTGGTAGCAAAAAAAGGGAAGAAGTCCAAGGAGATTCTGCTAGGAGCAACTATTCATGATCTACATATACATACCTTCCCGAGCAGAGATTCAAAGCAGCAAAAATAGACACCATGCTAGTCAAGAACAAAGATATGTGGAGAGCCAATACATTATGGTTCCACTTTAGCCATATCCAGTCTAATGCAGAAGATGACACTTAATATCGATCTACCATCGCCTCCCTCCAGAGCGCCAAGCCACGTATTGACCCATCAAGGCTAAAGGATATCTATGGTGTTCTTCTGAACAGCAAAAGGAGTTGCAAAATTGGATAGCCCACCATAAGAGTAAGGGGAGATGTATATGTTGACTATGATATGTGATGGTTGGATAGATCCCAGCAAATGGAACATCAACTTTCTGACCTATTATGAATAAAAACTTTCTTCCATACATCAATTAATGCTTCTGATCAAGTGCATGACCTCAGTACATCATTAGATCAATGGATGAGATGATTAATCAGATAGGAGAGTGTCATGTCATGCTAGTGGTCACTGATAATGGGCCATAATACAGGAATCTAAGATGGCGGCGATCCAGATTCTCTCATAGACAACTAGCCCAATGGTTGTGAGCCAATTGGTCTATTTTTGCTCTCATCCATGCAAACAAAGGAACCTTCTCATGCAAAAGCGGTTGAATGATCTTGCATATATCCACTACAATTTGCATCTACAACTGAGATGAATTGAACAAAAAGCAAGCTGAAGTACAACAATCTAGTTCACAATGACTTCATGCATGATGAAGAAGATCCGATAATTGGGTGGTTTAAGGATAAGCAATAAAAGCTACAGCTGAATGAGTTAGGATCACCCCCTCAACTAGCTAGTTTCATAGCCAAAGAGGCTATAGTGAATGTAGAGCAATGGGCAGAACACCATATTTGATGCTTACTTCCAACCAATCAACCACAGGAGCCGAGGAGAAGCCGGTCGTCGCACCACTTCATGTCAAAGAAATTGCCCCGACGATTTGATTGAAAGATGTGGAAGACAAGCCACCAAGGTACCCAGTCTAGTTGGGGTGGAAGGCTCAATTGATCCTCCCAAAAGAGTCAAAGAAAGAAGGCAACTGTTCGGGTCAGCAAAAAGGCAAAGGAAAGATAGTTGCATCTTCTTTGAAGAGACTGGAGAAGGAATCCATTCACTCTAATTCAAAGATTAGCAATCCATTTGATGACTAATTGGCTAGATCATCATGCGATACCAGCGATGATAGTTCATCAGATGCATCCCATGATGCACTTAGTGGCCAAGGAAGTAGTGGGGCACAGGACACCATAGTTTATGACTCACAACTCCAGAGTAGTCTTTGATTCACCGGTGAGTCCCACTTTACTAATGCCATATAAGATAGGGACTAGCACACGACCTGGTAGAGCCTGCAAGGATACAATTGCACACAAGAGATGGGCTCCTCATGATCGTTTAGGAGGTGATGCTGCTATGGCAAACAACATTGTATGTGGAGTAGGTTCAATGGACATATCTAATTTCGAGTCACACATCAGACCCTATACCACACTAGCGGCCTATCACCCACATGCACATGGATCATCTGAGGTGTCGTACTCGAGTGGTTATTATCCTTCGAACTTTAGTGAACTTTCCGATCAAATTTTGCTATCAGCATCTTTGGATCAAGGATTCAAATCCTAACAGGATATCCTACAGGACACCGAGATAGGGTACCATCCTATGTGTCAAGACCGTCCTCTGCTAATGTTCCAGCATCCCGATCAAGACATCTTGGGACATCCTCTGTCCCAAATATTGGGATGGAAAAGGACGGCAACGCATCCCACTCCATGGAAAAACCAGGATAGCTCTATCTCATGAGATTTAAAACCTTACTTTGGATTACTAGCCCAATCTTAGAGTCAAACGAATGACTCCTCCCAAAGTAGCTATCCAGTAGATTACGAAAGGATCATGAAGGCCTATTCTCCATATGGACGAATTGGAGAGTTGGTGTCAAGATCCTTCGGAATATTATTATGATCCCGACATCTACGAGTTACTTATAAATGCACTGTTCCAATTCCATTTCATCAAAACAAGGTTAAACCACAAATTGGCAACAATCCCAATAAAATTTGTAAGTTCAAATCCAAAAATATTGAAAAAAGAAAAAAATTTGAAAAAACCAAAAATAATACACAAAATGACATACCATCAGTTGACCAGTATGCCAAGGTGTATCGAGTGTTGATATCGTACCAAACCAATACCAAAAGGTACCGATGGCCGACCAACACCTAGTACCCATTTGGTAGACCTTGCCCTACATACCTATATGTGCGTATGTATATGTATGTATGTATGTATGTATATTCAACTTTCTTTAAGAAAAAGAGGTCCCTCTTATGCTACTCCCTTCACTGAAACTCTTAGTCCAAATGGACTATAAACTCTCCTTAACAACTAAACTACAGTCTTTTTCTTCTGTGGCAAATATAGACTAGAGATTAGAGTCAATTGGAGATGCTTTCATAATCCAATGCACTTCATAGCTCCAACCTCTACTTAGGTATGATTGACTCTTCAAATGTACCACAACATAAATGAATCTTAGAATCTAAAGTATCTAAAATCATGATGGTTGCATAATCACATCCCTTGCACTCTCAATTACCAATATCGATTACTGTCATCTCTTTTTTCCACACATACATATCAGCCCACATTATCACAATTGAAGTCATTTTGTTGCACATCATAGTTTCAATGTTGCTAAATTTGCTATGCATATAACTTTCATTAGCTAAGCTCCTAACCATCATAATTGTCATTTAATTCCTATTGTCTTTTGACTTAATACTGCAACATAATTCCCCTTGCTAAACTGGTATAATCAATACAAGCTGGCATGCTCAATATCAAGTGTCCAGCTTGATACCTAGTTCTAACCTAGTGTCAAGCACCATACATGCCAACCAAGTACAATGATGCTAAAAAACTTAGATCTACCAAACCATTTAGAACCAAGCCGTTTAGGGAGTACCAAACCAAACTGGTCAAGAACCAGGATGGTTCATCCATCCAAAATGAAACAAGGCTATAATCAATTAGAACGAATCCACACCAAGCTAAACCGATCAGCTCCGCACAATCTCCAAAGATTCCGATCCGATCTCCTAGGCCGACCTAGGACCGTTTATAAAACCCCAACCACCCTAGTGTATCATCGATCTCTCTTTTCTCTTCACTTCATCGCCCTCTCTTGCTATCTCTCCCTTCATCCTTGATCCCTTCACCTCACCTCCTCCAAATCCCTCCTCGTCTTCAAGCGACAATGCCATGAGGGACCTTGCCAATATTTGCAAACCCGATCAATGACCACTAGGCACTGGCCTCGATTGATGACCTCCACCCCCCAAATCAACGACCTCTAGCCTCCGATCTACCTCCTTTTCTCGATAGGTCCTTCCTCCCCTACTTCCTCTACCTCTTCCTTTCTCTAGCTTGCTCATTTGCTATCACCAGCACCTAATCATCACCAGCTTGTGTATCATGTGTCGGTATGGTACAATACCGTATCAACTAGGTACCTGACTAGTAAGACTTAAAATATTGGTTTCTCAAACATTGCTTAAAACCATGTCATTATCAATCTAATCACTAAAGCATCTTCTACATCAATTGCAATTATTTTTGGGTACGTATCACTTATATCAGCTTTTCAACAACTTATCTAAGTATTCTCCATGAGTCCACAATTTTGTTAAGCACTACTTATATTCTTTTCTGCAAATAGTTTGACATAATTATGTAAAACATTATTTCATCTCCCTTATCTCCATTAGTATACAAACATACAATTTCACCTCTTTAAAGCCACCCTTGTAGTAAGATTCACCAAGTGTGCATATTTTTGCCTTACTATCATCTTTTGCACCTTCAGAGGAATATTGTGATGTAGATTCAAGATAACTTATAATGAAACAAAGAAGATAAAAGACATGTCACAATTATTATATTGCGGTTTTCAGATTTAAGACATACAGAGTCATCATTTAGCTCACAACTATCATATGCATGGAGTAAATAAATTACAACAGCATATTCATATAATTTGATGAACCTTTTCTTGTGAAAATCACTAGCATATTCATTTAATTTGACCAGCAAGAACAGGGATTGATTGAGAAGTCTGTAAGCCCAATTATCAGGTAACAGATCAAGTTCTTTTTCTTTTAAAAAGCATAGACCAAACCTAGTCAATTATTGTTTCTTGTCATTGAAGCATAGTAACCATATTTATTCCCTTCGAAGAGGGACTTGTGTTAAAAAAAGCATGCAACCATGTGCAAATAACAGTCCACAGTTTTTTTTTTTTCCTTTTTTTTGGGGTTAAAACAGTCCGCTGTATTAACAATACACTATTGCAGCTAGAACAGCCTCAAAGATTCAGGAACAGCAGTAACTAGAACAATCTGAAATACAACCAAACAAGTACTCGAGGCAGCATGCAAAGATCCAAAAAGCGATGCAAAATAAAAATTAGTAGTCACCTGTAATCAAAATAGCAGTGAAGATTGTCCAAGGCAGCAATATAATCATCATGGTATAGAGCATTCAAATATTGCAAGTGTTGGACCTGAAGAGCAACCCAGATTAAAAGAACCAAGTACAAAACGAAATGACAAACATACTGTTTCTATTTTTATCGTTATGAAGTAGCATCAGTTCACAAAGATTTTAATGAAAAGGAATCCTCCTATATGCAAGCTTTACAACTTACACGATGGAGCTCCGGAGCTAGCTTTTGGAGCTGCTTTAGATAAGTAGTAAATGAATTAAAGGAAAATGTGCTTGCATCCCTGATAAAAAGAATAGATGTCATCATATGGCCTTGGATGTAACCTCAACAACCAAGCAGAGAAAAATTAAATCACTTACTTCTCAATGAAATCAGCTTGCATATTTAGATATCCTTCTATTTGCCACCTTGAGCGTAGGATTCCTAGATTATCATCACTTCTGAAATTATTGTTCAGTGATGAAACAACTTCTCTACTTCGAGCACCAGCATTGTCGTGCTTGAACTTGGGATCAACTGAAACCTGGACATCTGGGCATTTACGTCGAGACACAACTTTACTATGACAATATTTTTGTTTAAGACACTACAACACACCTTGTCTGGACAGTATGTATAAGATTCAAAAAAATAAAAAAATAAATCACAAAAATGTAAACAAGTGCCCATATATCAATCATCAAAATGCTATGGCAGGACAAAAAATTTTCAAATATCCAAAAATCAAATCTTTGTGATGATTGCAAATTTGTCCATTAAAAAAAAAAAAAATCAAGACAAAAGAATGTTACATAGAACAGATCCAAATGGATCAGCTACAACATCTTTTTTTGAGGAATGGATCAGCTAGAACATCAACCTTATCATTGGCTATACAGAAAAAGTCTGTCAATCAAATGGAATCAACTCTCACCTTAGTTTCAGAAGATGGTAGCGCATAGGAACTGAAAACAGAACATCAATTAAAAAACTGTATATTTCAATTTCTAGCATCTATATCTCATATAAAACAATTTTGCCCCTTAAGCAGTAAAAAGCCTGGAATGAAGATGAAGCATTAAAAGTATTTCTAAGTTTTAAGACTCTCATTGGGCATGAAATGGGAAAGTTTAAAATAGCAGTTTTTAAAGCCATACCGCAGCTTCCAAACAACATATTACACAAAAGTTATTACCTCTTTGCATCACAAACACATAACAAAACAGTAAAAAATGGAATTAGGATAAATGAACGAGCTGCAACATATGAGTGATACCAAATAAAATAGCTGATAAAACAGTCACTCAACCAAAAAGGAAATGCCATATAGGTAGCAAGCACAACGAATTTCTTCCATCTCAATTCTGGGAAGCACAGATACTTCAAATTGCAGACTAATAAATGCATGGATGCTGATATCTATCAGATACTCCTAAGATACACATCAGATACTTATTATGGGTATTCCAAATTTCAGAAATCAAATAAAAAATCAGATACTTCTTGTATATGCCCGAGATACTTCCTCAATACCACTGCAGATAAGGAGAAGGGCATGTTGACGGTTCACCCTTTAATGATGAATGCTTTACTTCAGAGTTTGTTGTGTTCAAAAAAGGGTATGCAGTATAGGTTATGATCTACTGATCTGAATGATAATTAAATGGGGCTTCAAGATGTTCATGCTATTGTATAAGGTAAGGAGTACGCAAATTTGTAAATGTACATATTTTGATCACCCACTGTACTTTATATTTTTATTTTGCAAATATGTAAACATACATATTATTAACTTGTTGTATCTTCTCCATATCGTAACCCCTTTCAAGATGTGTTACATCAGTGTCTCCATATATTGTCATATCCATCCCATATCCATACCCAGGCTTTATAACTCGAGTGCTACCCTCTCAGAAAATATAACAAAATGCACTCTTTACAAATATAAGACCTCTTCATAAACAAGGATAGCCTCCTTAAAACATATTCCTCATACATCTATGTGTCAGTTAAAACAATAATATGGGGGATATGAGAACAACTGGACTAAAATAAACCAAAAGGCTTTGAAGGGGCCAACTGCTTACTGAAACTTTGCTAGCTGTACATGAAGCAACTCCAAGAGATTTTAGATGCAAACACACGCACACACAAATACTGTATAAATATATAAATTGTTTAAACTAACAGCCTTGTATCTAATTTATGTACAAATTCATGTGTGAGTGTACACTTTCTATGAACAGCATGTGCATGTTGTACACAAGTGTGTGTAACCAAAACAAATTGAAATATGATAAATACCACACATTCCTAGAAGTGTTAAACAGAACATCGATTGCAAACAATATCCATATTTAGCGACATACGTACATTCGAAAGCATGTATTTGCATACATATCATACATAAATATTATATGTATATGTGTATGCGAACACATTCACAATTGCACAGACAAATGTACATGGATATTGTACATGGGGTGTATAAAGGACAGGTTTTGCACTGTGCTAATATTACTTGAGTATGTGGAAGACCAGGGGCAGTGTCTCATTGAGCATAACAATCATATTTGCAAAGAAACCAAATTATATCATTCACAATATTTAAGAAAATCTAGTGAAGTTCAAAGTTCATATTGCAAAGCATGTTATAGTACTTGAAATTATGTAAACATATTTAATAACTATTGGATGCAATTTCCAACACAATATCACAATTGCATGGGATTTCAGCACCATGAAATATTATATATAACTATCTTGGGATAATATTATATTCAACCAATGGTATTTGCATATTGAAGTGCATGGACATAGATGCAAGAGTTAGATTTGGATGCATGTCAAGGCATCTAGCTCAGCAAAGAGATTGTGCACATATGATTTCCCAGCTAACAGCTTCCAAGTTTCTCTCTCCATCTCTCTCTTACCATCCTTTGCCATGAAAGTTTGACAATACAGACAACTGTCGGTCTGCCACAAAAGGATTTCAGATGTATCCAAGATGCCATTTCAGCTGTATCCAAGATGTGTTTCGACATGGGGAAAATTGCCAACATAACAACTCTTCCTCTATCATTGGATGGAGGGGAACTGTAAATTATTCAGATGTTTGAACAATTGAAACATATTCTTTAGAACATATTGCATAACCTAAGCATTCTAACAAACTAGTACTTACATAAACTTGACCTCTTGTGAATCATCAAGATATCGCATTCAGAGCACAATAGCCCAATGCATCTTGCATAAATCCTATAAGATACTTGATGGAAACCCAAGGTAGTGTCATGATACATTCAAAGGGCTGCAAGATTTAGGGATTTCCAAAATTGACATTATATTAGCAGTCAATTTAGTGTATTTTCTTTTATTTCTGGTTATTTTAGCTTTTAGTTGGTCGCTTTGGACCAAATATCAAGATTAAAAGATCTTATAACTTATTTGACCACCTCTTTGGCATGATTACTATAGTGGTCCTGTTCTTATAACACTGTTCATGCTACAGTAACCCTAAACAATAACCACACTCCATGACGGTTAGATTTGGAACCAAAAAAAATATTAGTGTTTCTGTTTGTTATCAATAGTGGTTTTATGATCCTATTTAGTAGCTAGATTCAGATAATTGATTAATGAAGAACAGAATACAGCCTTTGGCTTTTTCTTTTGTAGGTGATTTCGCAATAGAGGCGTGACACTTTGAACCCTAGGTATAATTCCTCGGTCCAAGAGAGAGTCCAACATTTCCTTCCACTTCCCTTTACGCTTTTTCTACATTCCTTTTACCTAGTTGCAACCTGACTTTCGTCTAGTTGTTCTTAATCAAAAACATACTTTTATTTCCCATAGATATTTCACATCACATATCGCTCAAATTTTTCACAGAAAATTCTTGATTTCAACTGTTCAACTGACAAACCCTTAACCACAAATTAAGCCCTAAAATCCTGAAAAACCTAGGTTAAATAATAATCATCTACTACCTATTCTCTTCAAGATGATTACCTTTCTAGTTTTGCTTTTATTTGAAATAGAGGTCTAAACATAAAAGTCTGGCAAACCCTACAAAAAACTTTATTGACTTTAATTTTTAAGTTCCCCTCAACGGTCCTCCACAAATACTCAGAACAATTATAGGGTAGTTATCTCCTACATCAAAACCATAAAAGTTTTAAATTTCTTAATAATAGACCTGAGTGCAAAGAGAATGACATCCATTTGTCTACTTGTCCTATTCTGTTCCTTCCATTCTTTTAAAAAGAGAGATAAATTTGCCTCAGCTGTTGAAAATGATGAAGGGTATACTGATAATTCTGCAACTCAAGGTTTCAAATACATGTACCTGTCCTAGTACCATTTTTGCCAGATTGGGATAGTAGGAGGTTCAGACACATGGAAAAGAGTGTGTCCCGTACCAACACACGGCACACCAGTGTTGAAAGTCTTCTGAAACAGAACTGTAGAATGGTGCGGTACCATTCATATCCTCCCATTCTGGCAGTATTTGAATTTTGAAAACTTGCTGCTACTGACAGCTTAGGTATACATATCCCTACATGCACTTCAGCAACAGCAATAAACACACCTGCTCAAAGACTGATGGCTAGAATGCATGAGCAGCACACAAAGATCATGCAGAAACAGCAATTCGAAAGCACATCAGGAGTCAGATATGCTCATTCAGGGCCTTTTGGCTTATAAAGTAATAATAATAGTTCTCATGTTTCTGCCAGCATTATCCCATTGAATAGTTCTAAAGGCTTACATTCCCAACTGAGATTAAACATACTATACCTTCAACAAGACTGTAAAGAGACCTAGGAGCATGAAGATGTAGCAAAGAGCATTCTCCAGAGTGTGTCTCAGCTTCAAAATTATGCCCGTACTTCTGAAATTCAATAGTTCCAAGGTCTAGTTCTGCATCCTCCAGAAATTCATGCAATTCTGATCCATTATTGAAATCATCATCTTCAGGTAACTCATATGCAGCATCACTTGCATTACAATATGACCCTATAGTAGTCAAAAGATGGCAGACACCCTACATGTTTTCCCAAGAAGAAAAAGTAAGGTCTTTGACATTTTGTGTATATAAGATTATGCCGTCAAACACTGAATCTTTCAAAAGACATAGAAGAAGGTAATATTCCATAAGTTTAACTACAAATCTTATAGGGAATAAATAAAATTTAAAGAGAGATTAAAAAAGTTAAAAATTATATCAAGTGGAAAATAAACAAGTAAACATGAATCAGATTAAATGAAATATTAGCTGAACAGAAAATATTGAACTTGCGAATCAAAATTCTCTCCTTGGCTTATATTTACTGATTGACATAGCCATTCATTTCTTGATTATAGGACAAATAACTAGTGTCATATGACACTCTACAATTAAGCACATCCTGAATGGTTGTGGTACGTTTCTCAATCAACAAAGGGAATGCATCATTAAAATTCACAGACAAAGACACTGCCTCACCAATGCACTAGCAGTGAACAGCTATTATTTGTTTCTCAATTAACATTGCCCTTTATGACAAATCAACCAATTCCAACAATGTCTAGGCTTGAAAAAAGCAAATTCTCCAATCAGAATTGGCTTACACAAGAAAGTGAACTCCATTCAGTCATTATGCAATCCAAACAATCAAATCCAATACAAAAGCTTCAATACAATCAAAGCTTATAAATCTTAGGTGATGGGGAAAAGAAATACATTGAAAATTTAAAGCATCATGAATCAGTCTTGGATACACATGAATAATCATATACACTCCAGTATAACAATAAATTTGGTAAGAAAACAGTAAATGATTAAATAAAGTTCACTTTTGCCCAATAAAGGCATTAGAGAATAATTTTTAGCTGATGCATATATGCCACAAATATAAAGGCTAATTTACCCACCACTGCCATCTTTACCACCAACCAGCCATTATAACCACTATCTTTGTTACCATCACCATCAGTTTTTCATGTTGCTACTTCAAGCATATCATTCTCACCACCCTTTTTGCCACTAATGCCACCATACCCTGCTACAACTATTAGTGTACCACAAAACTTACTTCTCACTTAAGAGGCTACTTTCGTTAGTGCTTCTTTAAGTTTTCTCAATGCAACCATCACAAAAACTTGCATTTTTTTATTTTCTTTTATCCTCATTTACTCACATTCTTCCTCATTTCTCGGCAACAGTGCATAATAATCCATCTCCTCTATCCCAAATATATTAATGGACCATGTAACCCTCCCACTCCTTTCTCATTGTATCTCATCAACTGATGACTAAAAGTATATCGACGACCATTGGTAGTCTAACTGTTTTTTCTTTCTGCCTGAATTCTGAGAAATCTTCTCTCATAAATAATCTATTATTTGAATTTCACTAATATACTTGTGAAGACCACATGGAGGGGATTGAACCGGTATTTTGAGGGAAATAAGAGGAGCATCACCAACTAGTTCTATGGTATAATATTAGCAAGAGGAGCGAAAGCCTTAACCTACACTTGAAGAGACACGAAGACAATTCCACCACATACACAATAAATAATATATACTTCATACTCCATTCTGTGTTTTATTTCATTGGTATGTAACCTACATAGTTGTAGCAATCAAGTAGTATTTTAGTACAAGGTTCACCATATCGGGCATACCACACAATGCCAGCACCAAACCCATAATCTATGAGGGGAGTGGGGGAAGGGGGTGTACTGTTGGAATCCCATGATTATAGGAATCTCAAATTATGGTATCTGTTGGAATCCTATGATTATAGAAATCCCAAATTATTAGGAATTAATTTCAGTTTCTATATATAGCTGATTCTCCTAATTATTTCTGTTTCCTTTTGTAATTATTTAGCTTCCTATTCTAGGACTAGTAGATGTATCTAAATAAGAGCTATGTAAAGAGCATTATTATTCAGAAATATACAAAAAAATTCTCTCCAAATTTCTGTTTTCTTCATGGTATCGAGCCATATTAGGGTTTTTGGGTCAAGCTTCTAGCGACCTATTACAAGGAGAAAGCCCAGAAGCCGATCAGCCCGCCACCAGAAAATCATCGCCGTCCGGTGAAGCGCGTGGCTCCATGCGCCATCACAAGCCACAGCCTCCTTTCCACGTGCCAACGCATGGACCTCTTTTCCGACAGCTTTTTTCGGCCATTCCTTTTTCCTGCATCCTTCCTCGTGTGTCATGCCTCTGCCCAGCCTTGGTTCTTGACCTGGTTTGCTTTTCTTTTTATTGATGCTGAGTGTTTTGTTTCTTCAATGCTTTTTCTCCTATTTGCTGAAACATGACTGAGAGAAAGAGGGCTGTGACTGAAACAAAAATGAGCTTTGTGAGTGATAACCCATCTTTACAAATCAATCCCGTTAAGCTCGATGGAACTAATTACCTGGCATGGTCCAGATCCAGTCTTTTGTTCATTCATGCTAGGAGACTACAAGGGTATATTACTGAAAATAGTCCAAAACCAGAAATTAGCAGCTCTAATTATACACAGTGAGAATCAGAAAACTCACTTGTGATGTCTTGGCTCATCAATTCTATGCAACCTCAGATTGCTCGAGGGTATTTATTGTTGAACAATGCAACCACTATTTGGAATGCAGTTTCTCAAACCTACTCTCAAATGGACAATGATGGACAGATTTACGAGCTCCGTAATAAAGTTCATGGAATAAAATAAGGTGAGATGACTATTGCATGGTATTTTGCTGAATTAAGTGGTTTATAGCAGAAACTGGATTACTATCAGGACTTTCAAGCCACATGTGCTGCTGATACTATTAAGTTTCAAAAATTGATTGAAAAGGAACGCATATATGATTTTCTTGCTGGCTTGAATATAAAGTATGATCAGATACGGGTCTAAGTACTTGGAAAGGATCCTATGCCTTTCTTGAGGCAAACATACTCATATGTCCAACAGGAGGAGAGTCGGAGTGTCATGATCCATTCATCATCTATTGACAAGGCAGGGCTAGTAGCTGCCTCTTCACAAGAGCAATCATATGTTCTCATCAAGGTCCTCCAGACAAGGATCAGTTACACTGTGACTACTATGACAAGTCTCGACATACTAAAAAATATTACTGAAAACTACATGGTCACCCAACCAAAGGGTGTGATGGTAAGTGGATGGATTCATCAAGACCACAAGTGAATGTGTCTGAAACAGCGGATTTCTCTGAGGAAACAAATAATACTGGGATTTTTTCCAATGAAGAAGTTTAGTCCCTAAGGCGTTTGTTGTCTCAGCTTGAATCTCAATCTACTACTGCTGCCTCTTCTAATTTTGTCAAATCAGATAATGCTTTCTTGCAAATCTTGAAAAATCTTTTTGGGTTATAGATTCTGGAGCAAACAAACACATGACAGGCTCTCCAAATAAATTTTCAACATATTCTCCATGTTCAGAAAAAGAAAAGTCCACGTAGCGGACGGATCCTTAGCCACTATTTCTAGAATAGGTTCCGTTAAATGTACTACCATCATAAATCTAGCTTCAGTTTTTCATATTCCTAGCATTCCTATTAATCTTTTATCTGTTAGTTCTATTATTAAAGCCCTTAATTGCAAAATTGAATTTTTTCCTACTCATTGCATATTTCAAGAGTTGAAAACAAAGAGAACGATTGGCAGTGGTAGATTGCAAGACGGCCTATATCTTCTGGATGACAATCGTGGTCTCTCAAATCCTGATCCCAACCAAGCTTTGTTAGGACATTCTATGAGTGCTGAACAAGAGATCATCCAGTGGCATAGGCAATTGGACAACCTTCTTTTTCTTCTTTAAAAAGGTTATATCCTATTTTGTTTAGACAATGCAAACCAGAATTGCTATTTTGTGATGCTTGTGAATTTGTTAAACACACAAGACATTCTTATCCTCCACTAAATAATAAGAGTTTGGTTCCTTTTATGACTATTCATTCTGATGTATGGGGGCCTACCCAAACAGGTTCTTTGTCTGATTATCGATGGTTTGTCACTTTTATAGATTGTTGCACTAGATTGACTTGGGTTTACTTGATGAAAGCAAAAAATAAAGTATTTTCTTGTTTTCAACAGTTTCACAAGATGATTTGTACACAATTTGATGCTCAAGTTAAGATTCTAAGAACTGATAATGGTACTAAATATATAAATAAAGTCTTTCCTATCTATTTAGATTCAAATGGAATTGTACATCAGACTACCTATGTAAATAATAGTGCACAAAATAGAGTGACAGAGAGAAAGAATAGACATTGACTTGAGGTGGCTCGATCCCTTATGTTTACCATGAACTTTCCTATACGTTACTAGGGGGATGCTGTTCTTTCTACAGCATATCTTATCAATAGAATGCCTCTTAGAATGCTAAACTTTAAGAGTCCTTTAAAGGTTTTACAGGATAGTAATTCTTATACTGTTCTCCCAAAGATCTTTAGTTGTGTTTGTTTTGTTCATAAGACATATATTGGAAAGTTAGAACCTAAAGCTCTTAAATCTGTGTTTGTGGGTTACTCTGGTACTCAAAAGGGATATAAATGTTACCACCCGCCTTCAAGAAAATATTTTGTTAGCATAGATGTCACATTTAGGGAATCTGAGCCTTATTTCTCCACTCAGTCACCTCTTCAGGGGGAGCATAAGAATGAAGAGGTGTCCTCATGTTACCCTCTTCGGGGGTAGATTCTTAGGCTTGGGACAGACCTTAATGAGGATAACAAAGACCAACCACCTCAACCCCTAGGGAGATTGGATAGATTGGATTTGAGAACTTACACATGTTGGAACAAGACAGATACAGCCATTGAGCATGATACATCTGATCAACCGACATCCTTGAATTCAGTTCCTAAACATTCTGAAGATTTATGTGGTGAGTTCCCTTTGATCCTTGATGAGTCTAATTCTGATTCAAATCCTAATTCTTCTACTGATGATCTTGATGTTCCCATTGCTATCAGAAAAGGAATCAGAACTTGTACTAAACATCCCATTTTCAATTTTGTTTTCCATGATTCTTTGTCTCCTTCCTATAGAGCTTTTGTCTCATCTGTTTCTTCTGTTTCTATCCCACAAGGTTGGAAGAAGCGTACCTTGATCCAAAATAGAAGGCAGCTATGGTTGAAGAGATCAGGGCTTTGGCAAAAAATGAGACATGGGACCTTATTACTCTTCCATTGGAGAAGAGACCAGTGGAATGCAAGTGGGTGTTTACAGTAAAACATAGGGCAGATGGTTCAATTGAAAGATACAAGGCCAGGTTAGTGGCAAAAAGCTTCACACAGACCTATGGAGTGGATTATCAGGAGACTTTGCCCCTGTTGCAAAGATGAATACTATCAGAATCCTATTATCCTGTGCAACAAATCTTGAGTGGGACTTACGGCAATTTGATGTCAAAAATGCTTTTTTGCATGGAGATTTAGAGAAAGAAGTGTACATGGAGATTCCTCCAAGATTTGATGATGAGAAAACCAAAGGGAAGGTTTGGAGATTGAAGAAGGCATTATATGATCTGAAGCAGTCACCAAGAGCATGGTTTGATAGATTCAGCAAAGCTATGATTTCTTTTGGCTACCATCAAAGTAATGCTGATCATACCAAGTTTATGAAACACTGTAGAGGTAAGATCACATTGCTTATTGTTTACGTTGATGATATAGCTGTGACTGGAGATGATAAGGAGATTGCCCATCTAAAAAGGCTCTTAGCCCAAGAATTTAAAATTAAAGATTTGCATAAGCTGCGGTATTTTCTTGGAATAGAGGTTGCCAGGTCAGATAAAGAGATCTTTATTTCTCAAAGAAAATATATTCTGGATCTCCTAAAAGAAACTGGCATGTTGGGATGTAAACCTGCAAATTCTCCTATTGAGGCTAATCACAGATTGCAAGCAAGAGTTGGGGACTCGATTGACTTGGGAAGATATCAGAGGTTAGTTGAGAGATTGATTTATCTCTCACACACTAGACCAAATATAGCTTATGCTGTTAGTTTAGTGAGCCAATATATGCATGATCCTCGTGAATCCCACTTAGAAGCTATGTTTCGCATTTTGAGATATCTGAAATCTGCATCAGCAAAAGGGATACTTTTCTCAAGCATGGCCACCTACAGATAAAAGCTTTTACTGATGTAGATTGGGCCGGATCTCTTCATAACAGAAGGTCAACATCTGGTTATTGTACATTTGTTGGAGATAACCTGGTTACCTGAAGAAGCAAGAAACAGAATGTGACAGCAAGATCAAGTGCAAAAGCAGAATATAGAGCTATGGCTCAGGGTATCTGTGAACTATTGTGGTTGCGAAAATTGATGGAAGAGTTGAAGTTGTCAGAATCAAATAGTTTGTCCTTGTTCTATGACAACAAGGCTGCTATTAGTATTGTCCACAATCCAGTTCAGCATGATCGAACCAAATACATAGAGATTGATCGACACTTCATAAAGGAGAAGATAGTGGATGGCTCATTAACTGTTTCTCATGTGACTTCGAAGGAGCAGTTGACTGATGTATTTACTAACGGACAAAGCAGTAAAGTATTCCACACTTTAGTTTGCAAGTTGGGCATGGGTAATATCCATGGACCAACTTGAGGGGGAGCGTTGGAATCCCATGATTATGGGAATCCCAAATTATGGTATCTGTTGGAATTCCATGATTGTAGGAATCCCAAATTATTAGGAATTAATTTCAGTTTTTGTATATAGCTGATTCCCCTAATTATTTCTGTTTCCTTTTGTAATTATTTAGCTTCCTATTATAGGACTAGTGGATGTATATAAATAAGAGCTATGTAAAGAGCATTATTATTCAGAAATACACAAAGAAATTCTCTCCAAATTTTTGTTTTCTTCATGTACCAACTATCAATATGCTGAACGAACCTATATTAACACTACTGACATGTTACCGCTACATGTACTTAAAATGATGTGGACGAATCTTGTTCCAGTCATTTTCTTTATTTGTACTTGAACTCCTAAATCTCCTTTTTATTATTCACGCTTTATAAGAATCATGAATACGCTTCCAAATACCACATTAACAAAAGACTAAAACATTTATTTTTTGAGTGACTAAGCATCATTACTTTTTCTTTTGCGCAGAACTTAGAGAACTGATAAATACAATATCCCTTTTGTATAGACATATTTCCCTTCTCTAATTTCTCTAAATAATGTTTAGAGAGAGATAGAAAGGGAGTACACCTTCAATAAAAAATCTACAAAAAACAAATAATGCTAATTATATGTAAAAAGAGCATTTCTAACCACCCAAAACAGTAGTCCATTCCAGAATATGGTATCGGAAATATCACAACCTAATGGATTACCAAACTCGACATAATTAAGAGTAGATCAACAGGAGTCAATTTGTGCTAGAACAACCAACTTAAAACCCCCAATCGGGTCAGGTTCAGCTTAAATAATTACAAAAATTGGCTGTACCTACTTGAAGGGTGGTTCTAATTGCTTAGTGGCTTCACCTAGGATTTTGTCATCAACTCCTCCAAGACCTTTGCCACTTTAAAGAGGATCTCATAATTGGTCTAATCATAGTTGTGGTTGCATAAGGGTCAGCCTTTATTGAACGAACATAAAGGATGCCTTTCTCGACGGACAGCCATCAAAAGGAGATATCCATGTAAAAAAGTCATTCTTGTCTTCTTTCTATCCAATAATATTGCCTATAATTACAAGCTATATGCTCAAGAATCATCCTCATGATCCTCACGCTTGCATAAAAATTATGACATATCTCAATGTTTTACTTCAAGATTATGCTTTCTTCATGATGCACTTTATTAGTGGCATCAAAATTCTTATACCATATGTTGATCATGGTCAATGATAGAACTCTTGAGAATTGTTGCCTCTAATGTGCAGGCTAAAAAAAATCAATCATGCTCCTCATCCTTGCTTTAAGAATTTATGACAATATGGCATATATTGTCCATTTGTCCTTGATGTTAACTTTGAGATCATACTCTCTTCAAGAAGCACTTAACATGTGATGTCTATAATGTGTTGATAATATGATCATTATTGATTGCACATAGACTCTTAATGTCATTTGAACTTCGAGCCAGTAAAGCACAGTGAGTGCAGTAGAGGGAAAAGAGAAATGTTGGAAAGAAATAGACAAAATTGCCCAGTCTCATGAGTTCAGAAATTCCTATAGACCTCTACCAGAAGAACCAGTAAGAATCAATACAGCATTCCAATAATTGTCTAGATCTAATTTGCCAAGTCTGACACCAAGAAAAGAACAGAAATTTGGAGGAACAAACTGAGTCCAGGACATCATCCATCCAAAGACAAGCAAATCAGTCAAAATTATTAGAGACAAGATAACATAAATAGGTGCAATGCTTGACATGTACTAGCATTAACAAACTGCATTATCCAGCAAAAGTTTAGCACCATATTTAAAAATATTAATTGAAGCATCAATAAGCAAGTATATCAAGACAAGATAGTTAAAATAAGTAGTTCAAGAGAGATAGTAAAACCTCAAAAGACAATAGATTGAAAGCCAATATACAACAACGCAAATATACTCCGAGTTGACTATTGGGATCCAGCAAGATTTGATCATCTTCCAAATTTGCACCTTCAGGGGCTGCAAGGACACCTGATCAATATCTGATAATTAGTTATCCAGTTGTCAAACTAATAAAGAAATTTGATATGACTGCGTACATGCATAAGCCATGTGTACATGCAGATTTATTTATGTTTTACCTCGCAGCTTGTCAAAAAAGTTGAACAAATCATCTGGAGAAGATAGTGCTGAGAGGCTGTTCATCAAATGTTCACTTAGCCAATCACTGGCTAAACCGCCAACTGCCTTTAGCTGATTTATGAGTTCTTCCAAAGGAGGTTCTACAAAATCATCACAGGACTACAAAAGAGAGAGAATCAGAACACAGCTTATTTGACAAGAGAAGGTTAAAAGATTGGTGACAAAACATGTGGATGGCAAAGCAAGAATGGCAGACTCATATATGTAGTGGAAAATTAAGTAAATACATGGAATAATACTATGCGATGGAAAGAAGGAAAGTTAGATATAATAATACATTAACAAATACATAGAAGTGTAGCAGAACCAACATAATTGCTGTGCTCTAGAAATAGTGGATACAGATATGATATGTAACTAGTCTACACATCTTAAATTGGTTTACTTCAGAAATGTTGCTTAAATTGATGAGAATGAAATCAGAGGAATAAGTCATAAAAACCCTAGCATTTCTTTTGAAAACCCAACTTTTAAATTTGAGAGGGGGTGTTTGGTTTGCAACTGGAATCGACATTGGAATTAGAATCAGATGGATTGGAATCGGAATCACAATGGCCATATCCCTTGAAACATTTTTTTTGTGATTCGAATTGGAATCAGAATGAAGATTTGAATCCTTAGGGGAGAGTGGGGATTGGGGGGGTTGTTTGGTTGGGGGGAGTTAGGGTCTCGAATCAAAATAGGAATGAATGACTTCCATTCCAACCATTTGTTTGGGAGGAGTCCCATTCCGATTTCGGAGTGGAACAGGAATGGCCCAATCTATCTAAAACACAATCCCCCCTCTCCCCTAAGGATTCAAATTTTCATGCCGATTCCGATTCCGGTCATGAACCAAACGGGAGATTTGGCCATTCTAATTCCGATTTTAATCCATTCCGATTCCCATTTCAATTCTGAATCCGGATGCGAACCAAACACCCCTGGGTTTTAGAGGATTGGCCCATTCCCATTCCGCCCCGTGATCGGAATAGGAATGGGATTCACCCATTCTCATTCCTATTCCAAACCCCAATTCCCCCCAACCAAATACCAACTAAAGTTATAGTCATCAGAAGGATTTCAACGTTCCTTTTTTCCCTTTTTTCCTTGTATACATGTATTGTGTTGTGGAAATTGTTGCAAATGCCAAGCATTCCAAGGCAAAAATTCCTCAAGGCTAGGAGATGAAACCTCGCAAAAGCAAGGGTCTTGTGTACACATATAAAGAAAGAAATACTTCAACCACAAGCTATGAACCTCAAAATAAAACAATGCGAAAAGGACAGAACATATGATGAAAGGTGAAGATAATGAAGGTTTTGAGTAGGCCTAGAACTCCTATCTTAAGAAGCCCCAAAGGAGTCAAAGTTCACAGTATCATAACTTTTCCCCCTATAATTAAACAAACTGTTGATGGTGCACCAAAACATCAGTGGCAGAGAGATTCCACTTCTTGATGAAAAGCCAAGAACTGATGCAATCCCAACATCGAAAACAAACTCCAGATGAAAACGCTCGATTCATCCCTCTCTCCCTAATTTTCCTATTTATAAATAATTTCTTGACGCTCGTGGAAAGAAGAAGCGAATTCAATCACGAAATAAACAAGATGAGAGCTCTACACAATGACTGTAACCGGAAAGAAGAAGCAAGATTCAATCGCAGCAAGAAAATGTAACAATGAAAAAGAAAGGAAAGAAAAGGGAAGGATGGAAAGGGCGCGAACCCGGATGAGGGAGAAGAGGAAGAGGCCGAGGTGGTTGTGGTGGGCGACGGAGTGGAAGGGGAAGGGCACGGCCTGCTGGGCGGGCGGGGCGAATAGCTGGATGAGGTGGCACACCGCGATCTTGTGGGGTGTCAGGTCGAACACTCCCGCTCCCCCCTCCTTCATGCTCCCCCCGCCCATCAAACGGCTCATCTCTCCCCCCCTCTCTATCTCGGTCAGATTGGGAGGGAGATGGAGGGTTTTGAATCGTGAAAAGAAGTGAGCGGCGAGGGTTTTCGCAGGGGAGGGTTTTATTTCCTTTTTCTTGCTTATTTGAACAATGCTGGTACCCAAACCCAGGACCAGACCCAAAAGTAATTCGTTAAAAAGTGAGATTAAATTTTCATTCAGGAAAAAAAAAATGAAGAAGAAGAAGATAAAACAGATGTACTGCAGCAGACGAAACATGAGTAGATACACCTTCAAAAATCAAAAAATAAAATATTAAAAAAATAAATTATATTAATCTAAAATTTTCTACCACACAGGAGATCATCCAATCAACAATACTATTAGCTTCTCACTATACATACGAAACTTCAACGGTAAACACAAAACCCAACATCCTCCTATATTGTAATAATGGATGCCTCTTTTTATCTTCAAATTATGGGTTAGAAAATCATTGAACAACCGTCATAAAATCATCCATCACCCAAATTTGTGAAGCTACGAGTTGTAGACAAAAATGACAAACCTTCCCATATGGCACACAATTTACCATAGACACTGTAGTATCAAAATTTGAACCTCGACTGCAATAAAAACCAACACTGTGAATAATGAAGCCAGACTATGAATGTTTTGACCATGCACATTGCTATCAAAATTAACCTTAAGAGTGGGGTGGTGGCTCCCAAAAAAATTTAATTTGTAGAATATAGACATTGCGAAAAAAGAACCACAGATTTTTTTGTTGTCAATGATCTTGTAGTGACAACCGACTAATGAAACTCACTAGCTTGGGCCGAAACTTTTAAAAGAATCAATGTAGTATTTAGCTTTATATTTTAAAATATATGGAGAATTCTAACTAGCAAAATATTATATATAATATTGCATCAAAAAAATATTATATACAATAATACATGATAGCTTTTGATCGTTGGATGATAGAAAAAGTGTCCCAAAAAAAAAATCATTTGTTACAAATCTCTATTTACAATATTTACTTTCTCCCTTTTTTCCTCTTTACATTCACATCCTCGTCTTCTATGTGCCATCAAATTTATAATTGTCTGGTACCTAAATCATATCTATATTTTATCGGGATATTCCTATTAACTATATTCTATTGAGCTTATCTATTTCCCAAACTGAAGGGAATAATTGTTTAAAACAGATAAAAGCTAAATAACCAATTGGTCCCAACTAAATTTGAATAACCTAGGGCCTATTCACAAGCAATTTTTTTGTCACAGAGAATCCTTTGGCCTTGAATAGAAATACTCTTATCTTTAATAGCTAATACTTTTGATAGTATGATAATAGCATCTAAATGTACAAAAATCGTGACAAAAGTAGAGCCGATCAAATTATCTGTAGGTAGATAAATCGTTTGAATCATCTCATCCGATACCAAATCTCTCTGGTCTCTTCTTTGGTTAACTCAAAGATTTGCTCAGATGATACCCCGGTGGCTAAGTGAGAACATTTCAAATACTTTTGCCTGGAAAATAAGTAACTATAGAGAAAATGCATTATGCCACTCATCATATTTGAATGTTCCCTGGATGAATAAAATACAGATAGTGGGCCATGATCATGATTCAAGATTTTCTATATCCAGGGCTTTAGGCATTTTTTTTCAAATTTAGACAATAAAAAGTCGATATCAGATATATTGTTTTTCATGTTGTTCTTTGTTAAATTCAGTCTAATTGGTGTCACTTTAAGAATGCAAATTTTACGTACGTGTGCTAGTATTCATGAAATTACATATTATTTATCTCGTACCTTTGATCTCAATGTGCATGCATATCTTAACTATTAAGATGAAAAGGGAAAATCCATTGATTTCTCTCGTCTACTGTCCTTTCCACTGATCACATACCTCAACGGCCCAATCCGTTCATCTTTTGACTTCTTAGACTTGGTTCTTTGGGGTAAATTAGATGTAGAAAATAGAGGGCAACCGGCATTGGGTCATGACCTCCTTCCCCTCGCCTCTCTTCCTTCTATCTCCGTACCATCTTACCCATGGCTATTAACATTATAAATTGAAGCTTTGATTAACAACCCTATCTGCTTATTAATTCTAATTGACGTCCAAGAGTCTGCATGGCTATGGATATTTTCTAAGCAACAGGGTTATAAGGCCATCATGCATTTCATCGATGGAATGATATGAGGATTGGAGAGTCTTAAAGGGTCCATGCAAACACAAAATGGTAAATTAGCCATACATATGTTCAAAAAGAAAAAGCACATTACCGAAATAACTAATATGACTAATAGAGACTCTAGAATGCAGCAACACTCATGATCCTCATAACCAATCCCAACACATCAGATAAAAGCAAATCCTTACACAACTAAAACTCGCATCTCAAGTCTTTCCCACGCAGCCCCATAGAGCCTCACCAATATATTACAACACTTGTTAACAAAAATATCTTTTAATGATAATTTTATAGCGGCAATTCTTTAATAGCCATTGTTGTAGATCTTTACTCTGACCTCGATTGGATGAATCCTCGGTACTGCCCGAACTACAGAAGACGAGTACTGGTCAGATCACGTATATATAATAGACCCAAAGGTTGCTGAACACACCCCATCAAGCTAACAGTGGCTGTTCTCAATCCTCAGCCCTTGCGAAGGATTTCACCTCGACTTCGGATGATCTATTTTAGCTCGTCCATGATCGAACTATGGTCTTCCCTGACAGAATCATTTCTCTCCTAAATTGAAAAAGTTCAGATAAAGAAGGATTCCTTCACGATCGAGTCTCCTACAAAAGAAAATAACTTCTCCAAATCAATCTACACGTCAAATCCAGAAAGCAATCACAACTCTGAGACGTATATGACTTCGATTCCTTCCCTATAAATACAGAGGCACAGAGACTCTCGAAGTAAGCTTTCAACTTCCACTCTCTCCTTCTTATTGACTCTCCATTTTCTGACTTGAGCATTGAAGGATTTTCACTGAAGAACACCTTGATGAGGATTTTTTGCAGGTATTTAGATGGAACTCCAGCAACAACATCACTTCGACCATCCTTACCTCAGCAATCCGACCTCAGGTGCAGAGATCAAGAACAACACTTGGTGCTAGAAGAAGAAGCCCGACTAACTTTGAGGTTCTGTTATGAGAGGAGAGAGTCTGCTGCAGATCGTCAGAAGACATAAAGGGGTGCATTGAATGCGTTGCACCGCTTTAATGGCAAGCAGGCAGGCCAACAATGCCCTACTGGAGAATGCATCGCCACCGTCGATCCAAGAGAATCCTCCAGCCGCTGCATCGGCGATCTCTCAAGATCAGTATAACAGCCTCGTCCAACAGGTGTAAGTCCTTTAAGCCACGGTGGAAGAGAATATCGAGCCTCGCCCTGCTCTAGAGATTCTCCAACCTAATTGAGGAAGGTCGGCTGACCAACCTCCCCATAGTCCAAGGGCAGGCGCCAACCATCTTAGCCGACCTAATAATCTGATTCGATAGAGGCATAGACAATCATTCACTTCGATTTCAAGAAGAGACTCAATGTCAGATCATCTTTCTTTTCGACACCCTCCAACTCAGGAGAATGATCTAGAAAGGAGGTTCCAAGAGATGTAGCAATGGATCAATGCGCTACAAGCACCATAACGACAAGATGCCGATCTAGGATTCGATATGGACCCACTGTTCATCCAAAAGATCATGAGTGAACCATTATCGCCTCGATTCAAGATGCCGTGGTTAGAGCTGTACGATGGAACTGCCGATCCAATGGATCACTTAAAAAATTTCAAATCTCTTATGCTCCTATAAGGAGCAACTGCTGCGACTCTTTGTCGAGCTTTTCCTTTGACTCTGAGAAAGACTGTCCGCCATTGGTATTCAAGCTTGCAACCAAACACCATGGACTCCTTTCATCAGCTAAGTCAAACATTTGTTGCGCACTTTGTCAGTAGTCGTCGACAACATTGTAACTCAAACTTCCTTGTCAGCATAAAATAGTGGGAGAACAAGCTACTTCAGGACTATATCAGTCGCTTGAATGCTGCAACCTTGGAAGTGCGAAACTTGGGCTAATTTATGGTAATGACCACACTAAAGACTGGACTTCTTCAAAATGACCCCCTCTTCTCGCACAATAAAAAATATTCGAAGGACTACGTCGAAATATTGGAGAGGGCGGAGAGGTATGCTAAAGCATAAGAAACTTAGGATCAGCAAGGGGAGAAACATGATGGTGGATTACGATCGAACACTGAACAAAGAAAGAAAAAAAATTATCGATGAGTATAGCATCGACTCATTGAGCAAAGGCCTCGTCACTCTCAAACTCCACCTCGGGGAAACCAAGCTAGGTCTCCTGCGAGACAACATCGATCTAGAACCCTCCCACAGATATTTCACTACTTCACTCTGTTGAATACCTCCTGAGCCCAGATACTAATGGAGATAAAATGCCAAGAAGAGCTCCCCCTGCCAAGGAGGATGACTACTCCAATGCAAGCAAGGAATCCAAGAAAATATTGCAGGTAGCATCAGGACCACAGGTACGATACGAAGGAATACTGACAGCTTAAAAAAGAGATAGAAGCACTCATCTGACGGAGATGTCTTTGGTGCTCTATTAATGAACGACGAATCCCAGAGAACCCACGCAGTGACCCTCCATGGCCAGAAAAACTCCACAAAAATCAACTAATAGTAGGAGAGATCCGTACTATCTCTTGGGGGGCAAATCAGCTACGGTACGTCCAAACCAAGCTGAGCTAAAGAAAAAGAGCCGAAGAAGAGAAAGATCGATGATGAAATCACCTTTTTCGAAGCCAACTTGAAGGTAATAAAATATCCACATGATGATCCCGTAGTTATGTCCTTAAACATTTCAAATTACGATGTACACCAGATCTTGATTAATAATGAAAGTTTAATAGATGTTGTGTTTTACGATGCATTTATTTGAATGAACTTAAATTCTGAGTGCTGGTGAAGAGGAACTCACCTCTAATCAAATTTTTGAATGGTACAGTCTCCATAGAAGAAACCATCTCTCTCACTATGATAATTAGACAAGCTCCAAAACAGACTATCATTGAAATAAACCACTTCATAGTAAAGAGTCCGTCAGTATATAATATCATCTTAGGTCGGCCTGGGTTGAATATTCTCTGAGCCATAATGTTGACCTACCATTTGACAGTAAAGTTTTCTACTCATGAGATCGGCGAGCTCCAGAAAAATTAGCAATTAACAAGAGAATGTTACATGGCAACTTTGCATGAAGTATCACCAGTGGAGCAATTGACAGATGAGCTTGACGTGCGAGATGAGCTAACTGAATAGAGAGGCCAACTAATGGAAGACCTCATCCCAGTGCCAATTGATAGAGATCCAAGCAAAGTTGTTAAGATCGGCTCAAACTTATGTGAAGAGGATCGTCGGCACCTCATCTCTTTTCTTCAAGCTAATATAGATGTATTTGCTTGGTCAGCTTTTGATATGTAAAGCATCGACCCAGAGGTCATAGTACATCAACTCAATGTAGATATGAAGCACCGCACGATCAAACAAAAGAAGCACAGCTTTACCTCTGAGTGACAAAAGGCCATACAGGAAGAGGTCAATAAGCTTCTAAGGCGGAGTTCATTCGAGAAGTCTACTATCCGAAGTGGTTAGCCAATATTGTGCTGGTCAAGAAGGCTAACGAGAAGTAGTTGTGCATGCATCGACTATATCGATCTCAATAAGATGTATTCCAAGGATAGCTATCTTTTATCTCGAATTGATTAACTAGTGGATGCGATCTCAGGGCATCAGCTCTTATCTTTCATGAATGTGTTCTTTAGATACAACTAGATTCGGATGGCCCTCAAAGATAAGGATAAGACCTCTTTTGTCACTGGCCAAGATCTTTTTTACTATAGGGTCATACTGTTCGGTTTGAAGAATGAAGGTGCGATCTACCAATAGCTTGTCAACAAAATCTTCCAAGAGCAGATAGATAGGAATATGGAGGTATACATGGATGACATGCTCGTAAAAGTAGAACAACCAAGCACCACATCACCAACCTTGAGGACATGTTCGCCATACTATGATATTTTCAAATGAAACTCAACCCTAGTAAGTACGCATTTGACATCACCTCCAACAAATTTTTAGGCTTCAAGGTATCGTAGCGGGGGATTGAAGCGAACTCTGAAAAGATTCCAGCTCTCCAAGAGATGAAACCTCCGAAGATGATCAAAGAGGTACACCACCTGACTGAAAGAATTGCGGCTCTCAATAGATTTCTTTCGAGGTCGGCCAAAAAAAGTCTTTCCTTCTTCAAAGCTCTCAAACAAGTGAGAAACTTCCAATGATCAGGTGAGTGACAGGCTGCATTTGATGAACTAAAAAAATATCTCAGCTTGCCGCCGCTTTTAAGTAAATCAGAATCTTGAGAAGTGCTGCACCTATACCTTGCAGTTTCATCCTTAGCGATTAGTTTGGTCCTCATTCAGTAGGAAGCTAAAGTGTAAAAGTCGATCTACTATGCAGCCAAGTTCTCCATGATATCAAGTCAAGATATACGAGACTGAAGAAGGTGGTTCATGCTCTCACGATATCCTCCATGAAGTTACATCCATATTTTCAAGGACATACAATTACTGTCCTTATCGACCAGCCGATTAGGTCCATACTTCATGGGCCTGATACCTCCAGATGGCTGGCTAAATGGGCCATCGAGTTAGGAGAATTTGATATAAAGTATCTTCCGAGGCCATCCATCAAAGCTTAGACATTGGCCAATTTTATCTTGGAATGCACCATCCTGGACGAGGAATAGAATGATTGTGCGATAGCTTCGACACTCGAAGAATGTTGGATTCTTCACGTAGATGGTTCCTCGAATACCATGGGTTCAAAAGTCGAACTTATTTTAACTAGTCCAGATAGAGTGGTTGCAGAGTATGCACTGTACTTCAAATTCTGCACCTCGAATAATGAAGCTGAGTATGAAGCGCTAGTGACTGGTCTGCAAATAGCAAAGAAATTACGAGTTTGGCATTTGAGGGTTCATAGTGACTTCCAACTTATCATTGGACAGGTTTAGAGAGAGTATGAGGCACGAGAGCCAAACATAATTAAGTATCTACAGAAGGTCAAAGACCTTGCCTCTAATTTCATCACCATGAACATCCAAAAAATATCGAGATTGAAAAATATGAAAGCCGACCTCTTGTCTAAGCTCGCGATGCTCAGTACGACTGACCTAAAAAAAACTCATATCGAGAAATTCTTGAAAATCTGAGTATTGAGGAGTCTCCGATGATGCAAACAGATCCTGAGCCGAGATAGATAGATCCGATCTTTCAATATCTATAAGATAGAACATTGCTAGCTGACTGAGACGAAGCCAAGAGGCTAAGGCATCTTGCACCTCAATACCTCATATATGATAGGAGGCTATACAAAAGGTCCTTTACTCTACCCTTGCTTTGGTATCTCCATCCCATAGAAGCGAAATATACCTTATAAGAAGTTCACGAGGAGATTTGCAGCAATCACTTGGGGGGCAAGGTGCTTGCCCACAAGATACTACGGTAAGGATATTTTTAGCCAACCATGTAGAAGGATGCTGCCAACCTAGAAGCAAATATGACCAATATTAAAGGAACTCAAATATCTAGCACTAACTTTCTACCCCTTTGGCTCTGATCACCATGCTCTGGCCCTTCGCCCAATGGGGGTGGACATCCTCGGATCTTTCTCCATTGCGACGGCATAGAAGAAGTTTTTGCTTATGCGATTGACTACACCAAATAGGTAGAAGTGGAAGCATTGGTGACCATCATTGAGACCAAGATTCATGACTTCGTATAGAAGTCAATCATCTACCAATTTAGCCAACCTCAAGCCATTATCACTGACAATGGACGTCAGTTCGATAATCCAAAGTTCATAGAATGTTGTAAAGAGCTAAGCATCTCCCACAGACGGACTTCGATAGCTCATCCCCAAATCAATGGTGAGGTTGAGGTAACAAATAAGATGTTGCTACAAGGACTCAAGATCTGTCTAGACCAAGCTAAAGGTTATGGGTCCAAGAACTATACCACATACTTTGAGCATATCGCACGACTCAACGAGTTTGAACTAGAGAGATCCCATTTAAAATTGGCTTTTGAGACTGAAGTAGTCATACCTCTTGAAATCAGTTTACCTATGCTACGAATGGAAAAGTTTGATGAAAATAGCAACTCCATTGAAATGAGAGTGAATCTAGACTTACTGGAAGCAATTCAGGAACGAGCATGGGTTTGGATGGCCAACTACCAATGGAGGATAGTCTGGTACTACAACTCAAGAGTCAAGGAAAAAGTCTTCTGAGCTAGAGAACTTGTTCTTCACTGAGCTGAAGTTTCATGCCCGATCGAATGATCAAAGTTTGCACCAAACTAGGAGGGTCCGTATCATGTTGATGATGTAGCTCGATCAGGAGTTTATCGCCTTCACCGATTGGATAGAACTCTAATTCTCAGGACTTGAAATCTCGATAATCTATATATTTATCATCCTTAATTTCTAATTTTTATTAAACTAAATAATAAAAAATATTTTTGTAGATCTGCTTATTTTTTTGAAATAACGTGCACTCCTCGTCCACGGATAAGCTAAGCAGAATGCATCTTCAAACGATCTTCAAGTGGTCTTCAATGCACGCTCCTCATCCATGGATGAGCTGAGTGAAACGTATCTCCAAACAATCTTCAAATGGTCTCCAATACACACTTCTTATCTACAGACGAGCCGAGTGGAACATATCTCCAAATGATCTCCAACATGCACTCCTCATCCGCAGACGAGCTGAGTAGAATGCATCTCCAAATGATCTTCATGGTCTCCAATGTGCGCTCCTCATCTACAGATGAGCTGAGTGGAATGCATCTTTGAATAATATCCAATGCGTGCTCTTCGTCCACGAACAAGCTGAGCGAAATACATCTCCAAATGATCTCCATGGTCTCCAACGCATGCTCCTCCACAGACGAGCTGAGCAGAACGTATCTCCAAATGATCTCCAACATGCGCTCCTCATTCATAGACGAGCTGAGCAGAATGTATTTTCAAATGATCTCCATGATCTTCAATGTGCGCTTTTAGTCCATGGATGAACTGTGCAGAATGCATCTCCAAATGAACTCCAAATGGTCTCCAATGCATGCTCCTCGTCCATGGATGAGCTGAGTAGAATGTATCTCCAAATGATCTCCATGATCTCTAACACATACTCCTTATCCATGGACAAGCTAAGTGGAACGCATCCTCAAACAATCTCCAATGCGTGCTCCTCGTCCACAGACAAGCTAAATGGAATGTGTCTCCAAACGATCTCCATGGTCTCCAATGCGCGCTCCTCATCCACAGACGAGCTAAATAGAATGCATCTCCAAATGATCTCCAATGCATGCTCTATAGGAGATCTGGTACCACCTTATTGCGATAAAAAAAATAAAAAATAAAAATATAATCAAATACGTGGATTAGACAAAGATCTATCTTCATGGGGTATGCAAGCTTCACCTATGAGAAAGAAACAAATACAAGAGAAGACACATTCTCAACTCTCATATACCAACCTCTCTCTCAACCTAGAAGCACTCACCCATACAATGCTCTCAAAGTAATTCTAAGGAGATCCTCTCATAGACCTACCATATCAAGATCTTTGATATCTCTAGACGCTCTCTGTGATACTCTTAGCTGCTATATCACGTCCCAACCTCTGTCTCTAGGCCACTCCCACTGTTCCAAGATACTTCCGACTGCTTGATGGTTCTGACGCTTTTTGAGACCCCTCCTGATTCTGATGCTCTGCTGCAATGCCTTGATGCTTCACCACCAGCTGCACACCTCTAGTTTGCCGACTGCCTCTGTTCCACTACCCACAGGGTCCTTTAAAGGCCTCAAATCGAGTCCTATGCGATGTCGGTCTCCTGATAAGATCCAACCAACCATCAACCCATCTGATCATGACTGCGAGCATTCCAGGCCATCGGATCGTACACCAAAACCAAAAGTTGCCCAAAAACCCTTATAGACCTCGTTTATGGCCGTAGACCTTTAAGCTGTCCATGCCTCGCACATGGACCATGTGAAATGGACTGAAAACGGCATGCTTCTCGTTCGTGGATGAGTTGAGCAAAATATGTCTTCAAACGATCTCCAACGCATGCTCTTTATCTACAGACGAGCTAAGTAGAACGCATCTCCAAATGATCTCCAAATGATCTCCGATGCATGCTCCTCGTTCATGGACGAGCTGAGTGGAGCACGTCTCATGATCTCTAGTGTATAATCCTCATCCACATACAAACACGTCAAGTGGAACATGTCTCATTTATTTTTGAAGGATAGCTATGGGAGTTGGAGAATGGGCATAATTCTGATTAATGACTACCTACGGGGACATCTAGCTAAGGCTGGACACCGAACTCAACTACATCATGTCAGCTGAGCTCCGTAACTTGACATTATAATATGTGAAAAAAGTAAATTTATTAAAAAAAATTTACAAAATTTTGATTGGTCTGGTACAAAATATCTCGACCAATACCGGAGTTCTTAAAAAAGGACCGACCAATGTTTAAGCTCGGACATCCTGGGCTAAGGTACAAAAATTTTTTAAACTCCATCAGGAGCATGAGACTCGTTAGTGTCACCAGGGTCCTTGAGGATGATGACTGCAGGATGCTGAGCCGATGCTATGTCCTCGACTACCTGATCTCTATGAGCCTGGCTGAGGATTTCCTCAATATGCACCCCCTCATCCCCTACCTCATCGACTTCTTCCTCATCATCCGACTCTAGGGCCTAAGGTTGAGGTCAGAAAAATGATTCCTAACCTTCTTTTTGATGTCTGCAACCCTTTGCAAGTAAGAGTTAGAGCCGAACTCTACCTTGATCATCCAAAATTCATCTGAGGGATGGAAGGCGTCGACTGTGGCAACTTTAGCGGCCTCCAATTTTTTCCTCCATTTATTGTTCTCGATGGATAGCCAGTCCTCGACGTCACCTTGGGCCTTCGCGAGCTCAAACTCAAGCCATTTCACCTTGGCCTTTAGCGACTTGGCCTCCTCCTCGGCCTTGAGCTTCAAGAGCTGGGCGTTGTCCGCCCTTCTGTTGGCCTGGCTGGCCTTTTCCTCGGCCTCCCAAGAAATCCATCGAGCTTCTTAGACCATCTTAATAAAATGATCCATGTGATGGATGAGCTAAAAAAAGAAGAAAGGAGAGTAAAATAATGAAATGTCATACTGAGGAAGAACTGGAAGAAAGCTCGATGGAAGATCACTGCTTACCCAAAGAAGAGAATGGTATGAGTCTTGGACTTGAAAGGCACCCCCTTCTACGTCAAAGGCCTCGATGTCGGCAGGCGTCATCACCGATCGAAGAAGATTTTGGGCAACTTGATAATCCCTGATGCCCCTCCTGTTATGGCCTCGGGTTTCGATGGAGCTTCCATTGGAGGAGAGATCTCGATCAGTAAGTCGGTCAGGCATGATAACATACGCATTGAAATTCATAGTCTCTGAGCTCCATTGTGACTAAGAAATGGAATGCTGGGGATTGAATCTCCCAAAGCGACAGATCTAAGGGGCTCGATGGATCACAACGCCAAAGACTCCTTCCTTGGAGGAGCGCGATTGGCCCCGAGGAACCACTGGCGCAGGTTGGGCGAGAATGGCCTCAGTTCGATCGCTCTTTGGCGTTGGGGCTACACTTGCCTTCTTCCTCTTGGCCACCTGATGAAGAGCCTCATAGTTGCACAAAAGATGAGGTTAGCCGAAAGAAAAAGGCACCAAATTGGAAAAAAATCAAAACTCACTCACTCGCAGGATCTGTCGGGCTCAATCCGACTTTGAAGTTCTCCTCGATAAGAAACTTGGATATCAAAGGGGGAATGAGACTGAAGATTTGCACCAATATCTCCTTCATGGTGTCTAAAAGATTGGGAGCTCTGACTATCGATCTCTGAGGCTAGCCCCATAATGTATTGAAGTCCCTGGATTGCTCGACTGAGATAAAGAAAAATCACTCATTCCAATTATGTACTGAGAAAGAAGCACCTGGGAAGAGATGCTATCTCTTCCAAGGAGATGCATACCACCACTCTGTCTCCTTAGGGTGCTCTTTTAGTGTGAAGAAAGCCTTGAAGAGGCAGGGATTGGTTCGACTCTGAGGAGAAGACAGTGGACCAAGAAGGCTAATATTTGATGCCATGAGTTCAACGCTATACTGTAGGGACTGACTCGGTACGTGTTAAGTAGTTCTACAACCATGTAATGAAAGGATAGTCTAAAGCTGGCCTTTAGTGCTTCCTCATAAAGGCCTATCTGACCTTGATGTAGAAGAGCTATGCGCTCTCCAAGAATGATGACCTCCAGTCTGAACTCGATCGGAATTTGGTACTTTAATCTAATAACCTCCAAATTCTTTGAAGCGAGGATGGAGTTTACCCGAAACTGATCAAAATCAGGCACCTCGCTCACTTTAGGTCTACCCGAAGAAAAAGCCACATCAAACCCAAGGTCCCCATCTCTTGGGTCATCACCCGAGGTCTAGATGGAAGGGGACGAACTCGACGCACTCATATTTAAAAGGCAGGAGACTGACCTATGGGGTTATTGTGGTCAAGCAAAAAAAATATGAAAATGGGAGTCAACCGTAGCTCGGCTTCAACCGAGCAAAATCATCAGAAGACAAAAGTGCCAGAGCTCTCCCTCTCTGAATAGTAGAAATAGTAAAAAGTAAAACTATAATAGTGCCTATTTATAGGAGCTCAGATGGCTGTGATATACTGACGAATCACCTCCTCCTGCTGATTTGCACAAGTGGCAACCCATGATTGGTCAGAACATAGCTCTCGTGGATCCAACAATTCGATGATTCAGATCTGAAGATGGTCCACTATATGAAGACGATCCTTGACATGTGTCAACTGAAAATAGTTCGACAAAGTCAGCCTCAACCTCAGACTGATATTCTCTTTGACCGATCTTGTTCAAGTTCGAACTCGAGAGTGGGGACATCTGTTGTGGATCTCCACCTCGACCTCGACTGGATGAATCTTTAGTGCTGACCAAATTATGGAAGATGGGCACTGGTCAGATTATGTACATACAATAGATTCGAAGGTTACTGAACACACCTCATCGAGTTAGCAGTGGTTGTTCTTAGTCTTCAACCCTTACTGAGGATTTCACCTCGGCTCCGGACGATCTATTTTAGCTCGTCCATGACTGAACTATGATCTTTCCTAATAGAATCCTCTCTTTCCTAAATTGAAAAAGTTTGGATAAAAAAGAATTCATTCATGATCGAGTCTCTCACAAAAAAAAATAACTTCTCCAAATCAATCTACACGCCAAATCCGAAAAGCAATCACGACTCTGAGACATATACGACTCTGATTCCTCTTTTATAAATAAAGAAGCATAAAGATCCTCAAAATAAGCTCTTGACTCTCACTCTCTGTTTCTCATTATTCTCTATCTCCTGACTTGAGCGTCAGAGGATCTTCACCAAAGAATATCCCGATGAGGACTTTTTGCAGGTATTTGAGCAAAGCTCCTGCGATAGCTTCACTTCGACCATCCTCACCTCGGTAGTCCAACCTCAGGCATGGAGATCAGAAGCAACAACCATAAAAGATTAAGCACCTATATATTCGTTATTGCCATTAATAAAATGATTGTAAAAAATATACTTATAGCGGCTATTACCATATAATTACCATCAAGATTCATGAAAATATTTGGCATCATTGTACCTGCACTAATATTTTCGTCTCTTTTCTTTTTGTATTGCCCCAAGCTCTTCAAATCCCTCTATTTTTCTCTACTCTCCAAATCTCTCTATAGCTCCATTGGTCGAAGCTCACTATCGCTCGATCTGCGATAGCTTCACTTCGACCATCCTCACCTCAGGCATGGAGATCAGAAGCAACAACCATAAAAGATTAAGCATCTATATATTCGTTATTGTCATTAATAAAATGATTGTAAAAAATATATTTATAACGGCTATTACCATATAATTACCATCAAGATTCATGAAAATATTTGGCATCATTATACCTGCACTAATATTTCAGTCTCTTTTCTATTTGTATTGCCCTAATCTCTTCAAATCCCTCCATTTTTCTCCACTTTCCAAATCTCTCTATAGCTTCATTTGTCGAAGCTCACTATCGCTCAATCTCTACCACTATCGCCATGCGATTTGAAACCTATCATCACTAAAGGCAACATCTCTTCGACACCTATCGTCGTCGTCTACTATCCCGTTGGATCTAAAATACATTATCATCAGAGACACCATTGGATGTCTTGATCCCATCTTTTGGAGTCCTATCAGAGAATTTCCTTCTTGCTTGGATTAGCTTCGCCATGCCATTTCGATAACCAATTTCTTGCTTATTTCAGGTAATTTAGCTGGCAATGTCATGTAGTTTATAGTCATTGTTATGGATACTTCTGGGATTTGAGGTTTTGGTTCATATTTTGGTTGATTATGTCGATATTTCTTTTTTATAGTAGTTTTGCTATGCGTTTATTGTAGATCAGGGACTTTTGGTTGAGAACTCTGATTCCTATTTGGGATTTATATGATATTTTCTCTTTAGGTATTGATTAGACTTATCATTTTTGGTTCCTTTTTGTTGAAGAATCGGTGGCCATAGTTTTTTCCATTCTGCACATAATTATGCAGCTTTTACTACTTTGAAGTTTTTGTGTTACCATGAGGATGCCTTCCCCATAAAAATAAAAATGGTGGCATGTTCTCAAAATCACAACGAAAAATATTCCTGGACAATAGGGCCCTTTTTTCTCTAATTATTAAACTCTAGTATAATCTTCTGCTTTTATTAGTTTGCTTATGTATATTACATTCTTCTGAATAATAAACTATTTTTCTAGATTCTTTTTTATATAATCATAATGTTTAAGTACAGAAGTTGAAAGGCAAGGTAGTAGTTTCCCCAAGGGCTTATAAAGGGCTAAAAATTTAGCTATGCTCCCTTAGTACATTTTTTCCATGTTTGCTGCTCGATTACTCTATATATGTTTGACTTCTATGTACAGGTCATTACTTTAAAAAAATTCTCATGACATGGTAAAGTGGTGTTTAGATGAAAAAAACTCTTTTAAATAACTTATTTTTTTCCTCCGAATAAAATTTTATTTTGGACATGACATAGCCAATCAAATGGACTGTCTTGGCCAGATATGTACATAGAATATTGTAAATATTGAAACAAATATGAAACAAAACTGAGTTCTTGATCTGTCTTGGTGGGAGGACTAATCCTACTAAGCAGACTATGTTGAGAGTTCTTTGCTCAAATTTTTAACTATATGATAACCAATGTCATTTAGTTGTTTGTTTAGTTTAATTTGAATTTCGCTTCTCTTCAATCTTGCATATCAAGTGACACTATGAGTTGCTGACAATTATGTTTCAGAATTTAACTATATATTTCTTATGTATCATTCTTTTGTTTTAGCTCTTCCAAATTCTACTTTCAGCTACTTTACGTATCTACATTCTTTTTTCATATATTATGTTTTGGTAGTCATTGGACTATGATTGAAATAGAACACTTTGAAGCTCTTGTTATGAATAATGATGAATCTATTTTGTAATTTAGCATAATCCATTTTGCTCTTCTCATGTTGAAATCATCATCTCCCTCTGATAATTTTAAATATGAGTAATCATTAAAAAAAAGACAATATGAGGGATCCTCTTCTTTAATCCCTTGGTGTTCTTGTAATAGTTTATTCGATACTATTAATTATCTAGTTCCTTTCAATTATTCAACCATTTTATGTGCACAAGTGTGGATGTCATCCCATTTTAGTCTAGTTCACTTGCAACTAATTTATTAGTATTTTCTCTCTTATTTGAGTTTCATTTAGCATTTTATTTTAGTGCCAATGAATTCTTATAGCATGAATTTAGAAAGAACAGAAGTTAGCATGATTAAGAGTAATTACTCATGGACTTTTCTTTTTGTAGTGAATATGTTTTAGCTATATTCGTTATTACTAGTATATTCATATTATACATGAGTTTTATAGTCATCCTATTATTTATTTTTAGTTTTCCTTGTCTATATGATTGTAATGCATCTTCTAATTTGAATCAAAGTATTAATCTCTCTATATCTTGTTTTTTTTTATTATAAGGAATCTTGTTTATTTTAGCGGTGACCATTCATGGACAATCATAAGCACAAGAGATGGATTATTGTAGGGTGACCACAAAATATCTGGATGGAGTAGGTAATCTTCTTGATTTTGCCTTCCAAAATAACTCTAAAGATGAAAAAATATTATGTTCTTGTAAAAGTTGCATGCTCTACTATGAAAAAAAATCAGACAGACGTATATGATGATCTTATAGTCAATGATATTAAGCTGGGATATGATGCTTAGATTTATCATGAGAAATCAATGTCTATATTGCTTCCTACCCAAGATGGTCATAGAGAAAGGGAAGCACATGAAAGTGATGATGTAGTAAGAATGTTAAATGATGTATTTAGAGTATAGAGCAAAGCTAGAGACATGGATGCAGAGAATCTAGTGGAGAAAAATATAAATGGATTTACCACATAAGACACTACAGAGCACTTTAATGTGGAAGTACAAAAATTTAACAAGTTATTGAAAGATGCTGAAAGAGAAATATATCCAGGATATAGTAATTTCACCACACTTTCCTTCATATCGCATCATTATCATATAAAGTATACTTTTGAATGGTGTAACCAATCATTTAAAGCATTATTTAAACTTTTTAAAAGATGCATTCCCTAAAGGTGAAAGTTTATCAAATTCTTTTAATGAAACAAAGAAGATTATTAAAGGAGTGAGACTTAATTATAAAAAGATCAATGCTTGTCCTAATGATTGTATGCTATTTTGGAAAGAGAAGATTAATAATGATATGAGCTCAGTGTATGATGCTTCTTGATGCAAAATTAATATTGATTTATCTAACGATGCATCTAGTTTAAAAAAATTATAGAAGAAAATTTTAGCAAAGATTTTAAAATATTTTTTCTTAAAACCAAGGTTGCATAGATTATTTGTGTCTTCTAAAATATCAGATGACATGGCATATGAAAAGCTGTACTGAGCATTGAAATCTAAGACATCCAGTAGATTCTAAAGCATAGAAAAGTCTTGATTCTCTATATCTGGATTTTACGACAGACCCTTGTAATGTTAAATTGGGGCTTGCAAGTGATGGCTTTAACACGTTTGATATAGTGTAAAGTAATTATAACATATGGCCAGTTATTTTAATGTCATATAATTTGCCATCATGATTATGCATGAAGCAATCTTATTTTATGCTTTCATTGCTTATTTTTGAAAAAAAGATTAAAAAATAATATTGATGTGTATATAGAACCTCTTATAGAGGAATTGAATGAGTTATAGAAAATGCATGCAAATACATATGATGCTCCGAGTAAAGAGACCTTTCAACTATGTGCAGTAGTTATGTGGACTATAAATGATTTTCCAGCTTATTACTACTTATTTGGTTGGCGCACCTCTAGTTATTATGTATGTTCTTATTGCAATGTAGACACCTGCTCCAAGTATTTGATACATGGCAAAAAATTTTGCTGCATGGGTCATCATCATTTCTTGGATATTTCACATAAATTTTAGTATGATAGAAAATTAATTAATGGAGATAAAGAATTAGGAGTTATACCACTCATACCATCTGGATCAGAGGTGTTAAATCAATTAAAGAATATTAAGTTCACTCTTGGTAAGTAGAGCGAAGAAGTCAGTGCGTTACAAGAAAAATATGTAAAAAGAGAAGTTTTTTTCAGACTTTCTTATTGAGAGCATAATCTAATTCACCACAATCTTGATGTGATGCACATAGAGAAAAATATATATGATAATTTGATCAATACCTTATTGAATACTAGAAAAAGTCCAAAGACAATTTGAATGCACGTTATGACTTATAAGAGATGAATATCAGACGAGCTATAGCCTTAAGAATGAGTATCCAGAAGAACATACTTGCTGACTACTTATTTCATTATGACTCTATATGAGGAAATTTTTTTATGAGGTCTTGGAGAATGTAAAATGTTAAGATGGATTTGCATCAAACATCTTACGATGTATTATCAAACATCATAAATTCTCCGGACTTAAAAGCCATAATTGTTATGTTTTAATGCAACAACTTCTTACTGTTGCATTATGAGAAACTTTGCCTTAGAAAGTAACCTTAGTTTTACTTGAACTTTATAGCTTATTTCAAGAAATATATTCCTAAACTCTAAAAGTAGATGAACTTCAGTTACTTAAATTAAATATTGCATAAACACTTTGCAATGTAAAAAAATTTTTCCTCCATCATTCTTCACAATGATGGTCCATTTGGTTACTCACTTGGCATCCAAGGCTAAATTGGTTGGATGAATTTATTATCGATGGATATGTCTTATTAAGAAGTAAATGATTAGTCTTAAGCTACTTTATATTTTTATATTATAAAATCTATGTATTAAGAATATAATAGACTCATATAAATTTTCTTCACTCAAGTATTTATCCATCCTAAAATCCCATATGCATAATCGAGCATGTCCTGAAAGTTTAATACTGGAGGCACATTTGGTAGACAAGTATCTAACATTTTATTTTTGCTACTTGCAAGGTACTGAAGCAAGATCTAATCGATCGATTAGAAATCATGTTAATATTGATCCTAAAGAGTTCAAGGTTTATGTCTTATTCCTAATATGGGCCGACCATATGCAGTAGCAAAGAATTTTTCATTGGATAAAAAAATATAGATAGAAGCATATCGATATGTACTCTTCAACTGTGACTGTAGTATTGTTGAATCTTTTAGAAAGTAAGTTATAGTTTTAATCTTTACATATACGAAGGAAGTGTGTTAGATTGAAATTCGTTAATATTTTTAACAATGTAGAGAGTATTTTAGTGTAATCAAGTGCCAAAATTAGCGACATTGCTTAACACAACTAGAGATAGATTGCTTACACAATGAAAATTTTTATACGTGGTTTAAGGAGTACGCAGATATTACTATTTTTGATTATAAGAAGTAATAAAAAAATTAATTATCTTCCTATGTGTTACGAGTATCTTATTAACTGTATTCTGTAAATGGAATAAGATTGATTGTCTCTTCTTTTTTTATTAATAAACTAGGTTAAAGCTTTCAATAGTGCAAGTAACAGATAAATCATAAATGATGTTAAATTACTTGCTCGAGGTCCAAATTATATTGCAAGAAGATTTCATACTTTTGATGTGAATAATGGCTGTAGGTTAATTTCAAACAAAAGCATATGAGAGGGATATGAATACTCAAAATAGTGGAGTCATGATTACTGTGAAAATATTGAGTTATGCACATACTAATGTTGCAAGGTCTATAATGGAAGATGGCATCTGTTATAATTTATTAACAAATATTATGGAGTTAAATTACTTTGATAGAGTTAAAGTTATTTTGTTTAAATATGATTGGATTGATGTGACTCGAGGTAGAGGACTAAAGCAAAATGCACTATGATTTGCACTCATTAATTTTTCTTATTTGACTTATACTATAGATCATTTGAGTGATGAACTATTTGTATTTGCTTCCCCAACTCAACAAATGATATTTGTCCAGGACTGTAAAGATCGAGAGTGGTTTGTTCCTATACCAATAAAATCAAGAGACTATTTTGATGCACAAAAGGATTGTGCTAATAATGACACTAGAATAGGCATGGAGAATGATTCTCAAATTTTTGTTAGTTTAGTAGATACTATTGTAACAAAAAATGATGATATTAGCTAGGTGAGAAGTAATATTGAGGAAACCATTATTGATACGAGATGAGCAAGCCATCTTGTTGTGTGATGGATTATTTTGCGATTCGATGTAAATTATTATTATTATTACTAATTTCAAGTGAATATACATTTATAATAATTGTAAAATTTTGCTTCATATTTAAATTTACTTCTTATTGAATTATTTGACCTATTTTTTAATGTATAAAATAATTTATTTTATATTGTATGGTTTGTTGTTTAAGATCATATCTGTTTTAGATTTATATAGATTATCATGGCAAGAAAAAAGTTGAGAAAGATCATAGTTCAACATTCATCTCAGGACCAATAGAATCTTCCACAACCTGATAGTGATTCATCGATTTACGTAGATCCCAATCATGAAAATCATACAAGGGATTTAGAAAGGAAGCCAACTAATACATATGGTGAAATTAGATTCTTTTTATATGTTCGAATTATACACTATTTGATTTGCATATTTTTTATCATAATGTGATTATTTTTTTATTTTGTTAAATTTTATAATTTTTTAAACAAAGAGTGTATGAGGACCTACTCTGCTAGCTGATATTTGAAATCAGTTAGAAAAAAAAAGAATCATTGTATAATTTAACAAACATGGTTCGTCCATTAGAATAGAAGAACAAGATTTGAAATATTTTTTCAAAAAGACAAAGTTATTAGAGTTTATTAAGATAGCAGACATCCATTGTCAATCCAAGTTTACTTAATTATAAGTAATTTTATAATTATTACTGTATACACCTTGTAGACAAAATTTTCATTCTCTCATCATGATGAGAAATGAATATTAAGATCTTTGAAAAAAATAGAAAGATTATAAGTATGAGTGACAAGCTGAGTATTTTGAAGGCTACAGAAATAAAGATGATATTTTAGATAACAAACCTGATCACATACCAAGAGATCAATAGACTGCCTTGTCAATCATTGATTTTCAGAGAAAATGAAGGTAATATCTTAAACTAAAAATAATATTCATACATGAGAAATTATTTTTTACTTTTATATTTTTTCTACAATAATTTTATGTGAAAATCTTTATTTTAATATTTCTACACAATCTCAAAAATAAAGTGAGATAAATAGAAAAAATTGATCAATGCTAAAAATGGTATATACTAGGGGATTTAAAAGCATGGCATGATTACTAATAAAAAAGGTATCATGTACTATTTTTCTTTTTTTCTTTTTTTTTCTGAGCTTATATAGCTCTTATTATGGTTAGTGTTGCTGCTTCTAAATTTAAAGATAAAATTTTAAATTATTATGCAATGATATTGATATTTTGAAATAGAGCTCACTTTAGTTTTGTATTTGAAAGTTTTAATTTCAAAGTCATGATTTAATCCTTTATTAGGTTAAGAATGGAGTTGGGCCATCAAGAGTATATATTTTTATTGAAACTCATAAGCAACACAAAGATGGGAGGCCTATTGACGATGACTCGACTTCAATAGTTATAAATTTTTTGATCTTGTCTATCTAATATGAGTTTTAATTAGAGATTTTATTTTCTTTTATAATTTTAGATCATCATGAAAATGATGAATTCTTTTTTTTATGAGTTTAGGATTTGATGAAGAAAAAGTTAAGTCAACCATTTAATTTCATTGATCAATCTCAAAATAGTGTAGCTTTTGAGGATGTTATATATTCACAAGTGATGAGATCAAAGAAGAGTGGCCTAATGTAGGGCTTAGGACTTGGTCTAACCCTAAGCAACTTATGAAATCCGACAGCTCATCACTTTGGAGCAATTTAGAAGATAATAGAGCCTTTAGGAAGTAAAATTATTGGAGGAGGACATGAAAATTATGGAACAATGCCACCAATGAAATAAGAATGAAGAAGAAAAATGAAGCATAGCTATAACCTAAACTTGGTATGATGAAATCATTTTTAGGTAGCCATTTTATTACTAAAGTTACCATGCCTTTCAGATCAAATAGAACAACAATAAATAGGTAATTTTCTTATAGAACTTGAATTTATTCTTCTTGAATTAGGCAAGGCATTTATAGGTAATAATATTATTTTAAAATTATTTTTAAATAGATTCTTGATGCCTATAGTGCTCATAAAGTAGTTAATGTACTATACTTCTAAAATCCCCCAATATTTTATATGCTTTTTTTTACTCGTCAAGAAAATAATTTATGTTAACTTGTTAAAATATGATTCTTGATGCATATAATCTCAGTGTTTTCATAGTATTTTTTGCTAATAATAGTAAATGGGAGATTATATTTGGTTCATGTTATTTATTTTATAAATTTGTGCTTTCATTATTTACTAACTTGGTGTATCATGTGATGTTGGATTTATTCTCTATCTATTATTATTCTAACTTTGTTATTTATTAACCATATTATCGTTATGCAAGTGAATTTATTGTTGCTTGTTTATTAACTAATTTGTGTGCTTTCTCTTTTTTTTTCAGGACATATGTTGTGAGTTATTGGACTACTTTGGGTTAAGAATTTAGTGGATACTCATAAAGTTCATTGAGGCTAAGACTAAATTGTTAGGCATTTATTTATGATTGTGATAGACATATATTTATTGCTATATTTGTATTTGATAGTTTACATATATTTGATAAAATATATAGTGTAAACTCTTTTTAGATTATTATAATATATAGTACTTTATTACTGAATTTTATTGGTTGATTGAATTACACTTAAAAATTAATTATAAAATTTATTTTGATATTATTATGGTGAATATTGATCTTTGAACAAGTCTTAATTATTACATCAATTAAATTTTTTATATCAATATATCATTATTGTAATGTAGAGAAAAAAAGAGGTGATATAGTGTCATTTCTAATTATCACTAATAACTATTAAGAGTTAGCTTAATATACCTTCTAGTGGCAATTATAATTATCATGAAATATATATATTTGGCTCAATATATCTTTTAGTGATAATTATAATTACCGTAAAAAATATATCTTTAGATGTAGATAAGCTGCTATATCATGATAATTATAATTACCACGAAAGACTTATCTTTTAGTGGTAATTATAATTATCATGAAAGATTTATCTTTTAGTGATAATTATAATTATCATGAATGACATACCGTTACGTATAGATAGCTGTTATATCATAGCAGTTATATTTGCTGATAAAATTACCATAATAACCCACATCTATAGTGGCAATTTCTTACAACCTTTTCCAACCATAGTTCTACTAGGAAATAAGCAATTGCTAGTAAAATTCTTGGTGGCAACAATAATTACCACTAAATATCAAAATGATTGCTGGTGAAAACCTTCCTTATTGTAGTTAAGTAGTAGTTTTCACCCTATGTCAAGAGTTCCTATAAAGTAAAGCATAATAGTGTAAAACAAAGGATGGGAACACATGACTATGGTCCCTACAATATATGAACCGTTTCTTTAATGAATTTTTTTTTAATGAAAATATTGTCCATGATAAATATATTAGAAGACATGAAGCTCTCCATCTGAAATTTAATATGAAATATATGAAAGAAAGCTTTAGAATGAGAAGTAACCATTATTATAAAAATTATTATATATTTATCTATTTATGATCAAACAAGTATACAAGGTTTACAAATTAAGCTCATTTGTCCAAAAAAATATGATCGTAAATAAAAATATGAGTAAAGTATCAAAAATTATTTCATTCATCTATATCTAGAAATCAGAACATATACTAAAAATTGATACATGACACTTTATGAGTAAATAAACTAAATAAAATCCATAAAGAATGAAATCAATAACACTTGAATTATCATGTCTCTACACTAACAGTGATATTTCAACTATCAACTTCCTCAAATAAAGCTAAAAATAGAATTTATGACTTAGATGGCCTTACATTTAACTCAAAAAGATAATATTTCATGAAACATGAACGCAAAATTAATGTTGAAATTATCAAGTCTTAAAAAAAAATATTGTAACAAGGCACTAAGTTTAGTTTAGTCTATGAATTTATGATAGTATAAAATATTTAAAACATATAATAGCAAATCACCTACTTAATTTGATTGGTTATTGATTTAAAATGGTTTGTGTGAAAATAAACTATATGAGAATATCATTGTCAATCCTTTACATATGCCAAATAAAACAATATTAACTTGTTATATTATTTTATAATGGGTATTGATGTGAAGTTTGCAATGTATTATATCCTTATCAAACATGTAATAAAGTTATTAATATTTACTTTCCTTTATTTCTAGCATATACCATAATTATTGGTATAATGAAAATTTTGATTATTCATTGCATTGTAGTTTTAAATCTATTTGAAAATTAGAAAACTTTTTTGGCAATTTTTTTTTTAAATATAATTACCTAAATCGATTGATTCATTCCATAATTTACTTGTTGGTAATTGTATAAAGATGACAAAACTTGTCTAATACTTGCCAACCCAAACTGTTGCTCGAGAAAATATAGTGTGGTACATAGATAAAATTTCAAATATTACAATTTCATAAAACTATGAAACATGAGCTATACCAGAGTGAGAATCTTTATATATAATTAATAAAATATGTGTCACCTAAATGAGATCGCTTGATGGTGGAATATGTATAAAGCTACAGCTATTGAATAATCATAAATAAGATAAAATATTGCTTTGCACTATAGGTGTTTCAATGCACTTTTTCTACAATAATATAGTATAATATTTGTGTTTATGTTGATTTTCAAAATCATATGATAGCAATCTAAAAAATAAAATTTAAATACATAAAGTTGTTTGTTAACCTTTTCTTCCTTCTTCTTTTTGCTTCATCTCCATGTTACTCCAAAACCTATGAGAAGTATGACCCACATCATATACTTCTTAAGATATCACACTAGCTAAAAATCACATTTCATCATCTTGATCATGGTTACTTTTATCGTCCTGATCATGGCTACTTTTATTGTCACTTTGTAGATTGATGGAGTCACATAATTTTTTTAAAGCAACCCTTTTGTGAAAATTTTATCCATTTATTCCAAGGTTTTACAAAAAAAGGTTCTCTAAAAGTGTATATCTATCTTGACTTCAATAGTTGCTATTATAGTTTTATTATATATTCAATATAAAAATCTATAATGATTTGCTAAAAATAATTTATGAGTTTTTATCAATTTCAAACCCATTGTAATCCCTCACCATCTAAGCCTTAGCATTTTTGTCCATCTCTTTAAGATGTATTATGGTGGATACTTTTTAATATTTCTTAAGTAGATTCTACTGGAGAAGTAAACTGATAAGTAATATATAAGCCATGTGTATAATCAATTTTGTGTAAGACAAGACTTATTTTTTAGATTTGCTTGAAAAGAGAAATGTGGGAGAAAGTAACGGAGGTGCATTCATACCATGATAATTCATTCATAATTTTTTAAAGAATGCATTGTCAAAATTTGAATCCAAAACTACTGGTTGCTAGTTGTGCAAGAAACAAACTTTTTGGAAGTATATTAAACATCCAAATGTACTCACATAATAAAATACAAAAAATAATTATAGTGAGATAGTTGAAGACTCCATAAAAACTCTAAAATAAGAGCAATCAACTTTAGAGCCTGTTGGATTCAATAGAGTAAAATTTGAAAGAATAAATATACTCCAAAAATGAGATAATGCTTAAAGACATTACTTAAGGAAAAATAATTAGAAAGTCAAGAATTCGATTATTTGGTTTGCATAAAAAGTTTTGCAAGGAAAGCTTCAATAATCAAATTTAGCTATTGTAAATAGTTTATTTAAATTATAATGATAATTGACTATTTAATCCTTATAATAGAGCTATAAGTAACTAGACATTAAAAAATAACTAGTATAACAAATTTTATAATTAGCCATTAAAAATTAGCCTTGGGCAACAAATAGTTACAAATAATCATTAAAAACTAGCTCCTAGCAACCAACCATTATAACTAGTCTTTAGAAATTAGCTAATAGCAATGAATTATTAAAAAAAATAATCATTGGCAATTAGCCATTGAAATAATAGTTTTTACCGCCTTCTACCTCACACTAGATTTTTTTTATAGTCAATACAGATCTTGATCATTAGTGAAAAATATATGAAAAAGATGAAGTGATGTAGATCATTCTACCCAATCTGGCTCAAAGCATGACTGAGAAACAATCTTGTTATATTTCAATCTCAACTAATTGGATATATATGTAAGGAGTTCTTTACTCGTACTCTTTAAGTATTGGTTAATTGTTTAAAAAAAAATTATTGCATCATCAAGAGCAATAGAAGTAATATTTCTATATACTCTATTAAGAAATGTAAGTAATCATGTTGCACAAGCATTATTCCATTATTCAAGTAAAATTGTTAGTTATCGCTTTTGGATAATTATTGAATTCTATTTGGCAACTTATAGAAGATTATTTGTATCTTCCATCCAATATCACCCCTTCATAAATTAAAAATAATTATAAATTATTTTTTATTTTTATAATATATATATATATATTTAAAATAATTGTTTGATCTCAATCAGTATTATACTAGCCCTTTTATGCATGCTGCATAATTACATTGCTGCTTTTGATGAAAGGCATTTCAACAATGATATCAATAGATAAGTAAGATTCAAATTGTAAAGTTGTATGTGATTTTTGACTTGTATTCTGTAAGTTTAAAGGATAGTTAGGAAGGTTTAACATCTAATGATAGAGTATTGCAAAATGCATTGGCCATAACTTTTATGTTCATTGTGTCATACATAGTGGATGCAGGTTCTGCAAACACATTAAATTTCATTATTCTATATTGAGCAATAAGATATCATATGTTAAAGCAAGAAAAAGATAAATAAAAATTTTACAATGCAAAAAAGACCTCTTCAATCTCCAATTTGTACAACTCATAAATCATATTAAACACATTATTGGTATTTTAAAAATACCTTTTCTGATCTTAATTGGTTAATTTTCACCCATTTGACTCATGGACTAATATTGTAGTTGCTATACAATTTCATCACTCGTCAATAATAATAGTTATATTAATTCAAATGAAATAACTAGTTTATTTGGTAGAAATGAAGGGTATGCTAAATATGTAGAAGCTATAAAAAAATGACATACAACAAGTAATATCATTTAAGATAAAATTATATAAGATATGTGAGATATTTTTAAGGAGATGAAGATCTGGTAGTACTGCTTAAATTGCTATATGAAAATTATTTTATTAATTTTATGTATATTTATTAAATTTATTAAATATATTTATATTTTTTTATTTATTTTTGGATATATGCTATCCAAAAAAAGAAGCAACATAATTATAAATATCAAACAACAATCAAAATACATAACAATAAACATCTAAAATTCTAAATTAGCATTTCTCATGCAACACCTTAAGAATCTAAAATACCGTAAGATCAACCATAATAAGATCACAAATTATATCTCAACTATTTCCAACCTCAGGCACATCACATTGAAATTATTGTTAAAAAATACTAGTATTTTGCACATGCCATATATGTGAAATTTTTTTTTCATCCATATCCTACTAAATAATCACTTATAGAATGGGTGGGATAAAAGATAATCTAATGCATCAAAAGATATTTTTTCTTTTAAAAAATTAGTAGATTAATTGGAGATTTTTGAGAGATCTAAAATAAGGGCTTTTACGTGGAAAGAAGAATAAGAAGAACAAAGGGCAATTAAGAAGTGGTTAAAGAATATAAAGTGGAGAAAAGGGAGGAGTGGATAGGGATGTGGGGTATTATATTTTTAATCTTCTTTAAACTAGGAAAATTGGTTAGAGGAAATGCACAAAGTAACCTATTAAATCAAAAATGTGCATTAAAAGAGATATGGAGACTTTAAAAGAGAGAATTTCTCATAACTCAAGTTTGAAGTGATGGCAGTTTCATAATATATGATAAATTAAGATACAAAGTAATTCATAACTAAAATATTGTATTTTCATATGCAAGTTTCACAGAATAATTGAAACAAAATCGGTAGGTTAATGAGTATAAGGATAATTTTGAGAATTTCATAAGAGATGGTTTTCTTTTTAAGTTACTATAGGTAAAAAATCATGCTTGTCTTTGCTTTTTTCAAAGGCCTTATCCACCTTCAATATTTTTCATTAGTATCTTGATAATTCATTAAGTGTACAAATATATTTACTAATGGATACATAAAGCACTCATCAGTAGGTTGCCTTGCTTTTTTCATTATCTGAATGTGTCTATCATTTTCCTCCCTCCGCATAGCCAAATATTATGAATTTAATCACTATATTGGCTTTGCACTTAGAGTTCTTTGCTAAGCCATAATCAACTACCTCTAGAATGTATCTTACTTGTCTTAGAGGAGGTGCTTCTGATGAAGTCACTGACAGTGACACCTAAGTGCATGGAGGATCTATAGATACAATATCAATTTTTTCCACCTTATCTTCATAAGCAAAGTAATGAGATGACTCTTTAGGAGTAGAAAGGGGTAGAGTAGGAGAATATGCATGGCTGCAATGGGATAGTGGTATGTGGTATGGCATGGGGCTATTGAATATAGTTTTGATGACCAAAAGCATCCTTTCCCTCGGCATATCTGCCTATAATAATTCATGCTAATAGATCAACTAGTATTATGTTATTTTATAAATAAAAAAAATATATTATATAAAGAATTACTTTTATATAGTTCTTGGAGTTGCATAAACAAGGAGGTGACTTCTAATACCATTTTCTTGCCTCTTTATAGGCTTATAATGGGAACACTCATTCATAAAATTTTCTTATGTATAAAATTAGATGTATAATAAATCTATATATAAAAAATTAAAAATAATAGATGGATTTAACCTTTCTCTTACTAAAACAAAAAAAGAAATCTCTAAATGTTATGCACAAATATCACCAGCAATTATGGCAATATGATTATCATAGTCCTATCCATAACCACTCAACCTAAGAATTCTTTTAAAAGCTTGATGATTTTTTTTAGTTGCTTTTTTTGGTCTTTAATTTGCTCCATCCTAAATGTTGATTTCAAAAATTTAGTTTTCATCTCTTTTAAGATATTTTCAAATGCATATTTAGTTCGTCTATCTAAGCTCAATATATTGAGTTGTTTAGTTGCATAACAAGGATAAATGATGTGCCTTGTGCATATCCTCCCAATGAGCTCTATTATTGTTATTTTTTATGTTGGAGCATTTCTTTCTATCTTTTATCATGAATATACAATATATATTGATCCAATCCAATAAATGATAATACAATATAATCGAAGCATTCATAATACAATCTCATATATATTCATCAAAGCATGTGAAAGTTTCCATACCATCTTTATTTTTGCTTCAAATCAATATGACCATTTCAAAGCTAATTGCAAATCTACACTTTTTTTTTGTATTTTTTAATCACATGATCAAATAGATGAGACAATTCAATGAATTAATCAAATGCTATTAATCAAAGGAGGTCTAAGATCATAGGTTACAATCTATCATAAAAATATATGTGTTTCTATCAGAAAGATCAAAACTTTTTATTTTGTTTTTTGGTAAAAATAAATATCTGGTTAAGGTCATAAACTCTATTAACAACTAGCAACATCTACCATATATGAATTTATAGAACCTAGGCATTTGGAATGCATAAATCATAATAAGTTGCTTGGATGGCGCATTAATTGTGAAAACTATGAATTTTTTCAAGTAGTACTTAGCATGCAGAAAGAGGAAACAGAAAAAAAAGCATGCTTTCTTACTGAAATAGCCATGCAATGAGTCATCTTATTACTAACATCTCATACTTCATAATTCCCAAAAAATACAAAGAATATAAGCAACTTAGTCTCTAATCAAGCTAAACTACTTGAACCATAGATTTGTTACCCAAACAAACCAGAAAAAATTAAATTCCTCTCATAAAAAATAGAGCTATCTTCAACTCAATTTGGAATCTATACTTGCTAAAAGCAAATCAAACAAAACATATAATGATCTAACTAACTATCTATGATATATACTACACTATATTATTTTAATACCACCAGCTATTACAAGAAATCTTAGAATTGGCGAGGACTTTGTCACTAATAAAAAAAAATCCTTACCTAAGATGTCATATATTGCAAGAGCACAATCAAGTCCTTGCCAAATATTTCAAAGCCAACTTTTGGGCAAGGACTGCATAGTTATTCATACCAAAAGTTGGACATTTAGATGAGAACATTACATGTCCTTTTCAAAAATAATGATTTTAAACAAGAATATTTTGTATTCTTGTCGAATATGATAATTTTTAGATCAGGACGTTACATATCCTTGTCGAAATCAGTAATTATAAACAAGGATATTTTTATATCCTCGCTAAAATATTAGATGTTCATAGAACTTTGGCACCAATTTTCTTTAAAATTTCTTAAGCTTGTAAATAAAAAAACATAAAATTTTTATTATACTATAATTATGTTTAATTATTTTATTAATTAGTAACAAATTCAACAATTAGTCTAATCCTCTAATTATTTATCTGATAAGCCAACTGGATATAATATAGCATTTATTATTGTTTTGGAAATCCAAACCCACTTTGGAAAGAAAAATGCTCTGTTCCTTCCTTTCCTCCTGATGGTCAAACTCTGCAAATCCATGTCAACTGAAAAAAACCTCCCCAAGTCCATCTCCAAGGTAAGGAAAGGCATGCAATACCCTCTCAGTGGTCTTCCATCTATTTGACTTGTGCTCCAACCTCATGTTGGCTTTATCATTTTCAACCTATCGCAAGATCCTCACTAGTTTTTTTTTTGCTCTAGAGATTATAAGGTAAGATATTTATTTTGATTTTTTTATACTTTTTGTCTTTTTTTGTTAGATTTTTTTTTAGATTTTTCTCTATATTTTCTCCTAAAGTTCATAGATATCTTAATCCTTAGTTTTTTGGTTTTTTCTCTAGATTTTTCTTTGGATTTTGCACTCTCTAGATTCTTGTTTTATAGGTCATAGAAATCCTTTGTTTCCTTTATTTTTATTTTTTTTCCCTTATGTTTTGGAGTGAGATTTCAAATACGTTATGCATGTAGAAAAGAACATTTGTAATAATGTGTTGGTTATAGTTTTTATGAACATTAAGGGCAAAACAAAAGATACATTAAAAGGATGCTATGATTTGGTGAACATGGATATAAGATCAGAGTTTCAACCAATTTCATGTGGAGCAAACGTGCAAGTATCTGTTGCATGCTATATAATATCCTCTAAAAATAAGAAGATAATTTATAAGTTTTTAAATAATTAGAAGGCTCTAGATGGATATTTTTCTAATATATCAAGATGTGTAAATTAATAAGAGGAAAAAATATTATGAATGAAGAGTCATAAGTATCATATACTTTTGCAGCAGCTTCTTCCAATTGCAACACATAGATATTTGTTAAGATTTGATGTCTCGAGATTCAGTCCATATTGAGCCCACAGCAAGATTCACGACGACGAATGGAGTCCAACAAATTTAAGATCACCTCAAATGGAGTCTGAATGAAGGAGATACGTTCGATTGAAGTTGACACGAAATTCGAAGCGATGGAGGATCGGTGACGGTCAGCGGAGGTGATGGTGGCACAACCACGTGCGACAGCACGTGGCCTGACCGCGAGAGCACGACCTGACTGCGTGGAGTGCGTCCTAGGCCCGGGTGCTCTTGTGGGGGCGTGGCGGCGCACACACGGGTGCGACCCAGGCCCACGCGCACGGATGTGGGGATCAGACTCACGATATCCTGTCCATGGTTGATCGAGTGGTCCATTGCTGGGTGCGTGGACCACGTGGGCATTTTTCATGGGTTTCTCGTGGTCTACCATGGATCAGGTGACGTTTTTTCGATATTTCTTGCGGTCTACGCATTTTCTCATGGACCATTGCACGATCAGACGGTCTGGGGAGTTCGCAGTCGCGATCGGATAGCTATAAGCCATCCCTGGGAGAATACACATGTGATCTGGTGCGATTGGACACGATCCAATGACCATTTTTCGATCTGAGTCACGATCGGATGGTCGAGAATCTTCACAGGTCCCATCAAGATTTGGATTTCAATGTACCCTGCGTTTTAAGCCTTTATAAGGCCCTGTTCACAAAGAGAAAGGGTGTGGCATAGTTTCGTTCAGGAAATTTGAGAGAACAGAGGCAACAAGGCGCTAAGAGGAGTAGGAGTAGGATTTTAGGCAGCAGATAGTGGTCGCTTCAGGGGTTCAGGAGATCTTCTTAGGAAGAGCTTTTATGAGAGGGAGCTTCGTGTGAGATAGAGATTGGGTGTACAAGGGTTGAGAGAGTGATCTCCCCTTGTAATTTTTTTCTTTTCTCATAGTAAAGTTTGCATGCCCATGGAGGCGAGCCTTTTTGGGCTGATCTACGTATTTGATTATTTCTGTTTTATTTCTTCTTTCTTCCTGCTACGACATGCGATATCGAAAAGATCCTGAGAGATAGTGTCATGACTAGACATTCACCAACAAGTGGTATCAAAGTGAGGTGGTATCAGAACACAGATTACAGTAGTGGTGAGCAAGATTGAAGATGGAGAAGATACGATCAATCAAGATGGAGATCAACAAGTTTGATAGAAAGAACAATTTCTCCTTATGGCAGGCAAGGGTGAAGGACGTGCTCATCCAACAAGGGTTGATCGATGCTCTCTTGTGCGAGAAAAAATCGACCACCATGGAGGTGCAAGATTGGAGATGGCTACAGATGCAGTGGTGAGTACCATCCGCATATACCTAGCGAATGAGATGGTAATCCATGTGCTTAGTAAGACTTTTCCGACGGTATTGTAGTCGAAGCTCGAGGAGTTGTATATGGCAAAATCTTCACCAACACTTTCTTTCTCTGAAGATAGTTTTACCAGCTGCAGATGACTAAAAGACAGAGTGTGCAGGAGCATCTCAGCACTTCTAGAAGATTCTCACTGACCTTCTCAGCGTTTGTGAGAAAGTTGAGAAGAAGATCAGGGCACTGGTCTTGCTAGCATCGCTCTCTCCTTCGTATGAGTCCTTGATAACTACTCTTCTAGTGAAAAAGAGCACTATCAAGATGGATGAAATCACCATGATGATTCTCCAGAATGAGGTTCTTAGAAGGGAGAATCCAGCTTCGAGCTCAGGTGGTGGCAGCTCAGCTTTTGTGGTTTCTAGATGAGCAGGAGGTGGTAGATAGAGCAATAGGAGATCGCGATAAGGGCGGTCCAAGTTCAAAATGAGAGACTTAAGCAAGATCAGATATTATCGATATGACGAATTGAAGTATCTAGCCAGAGATTGCTCTCAACTCAGGGATTGGATGAGGGCTACTGCAGCGACGACCAGTAACAATTTAGAAGAAGATATCCTGGAGATATATGACGAGATATCTACTTCTTTCAGTAGTAAATTTTAGATTCTACATGCATCTATCATGTATGTTGTAGAGAGAAGTAGTTTAACTCTCTGAAGAATAGTGAGGATACTATTTATCTGCTGGATGGATCGAGCTATGCGATTAGAGGCATCGAGATGGTCAGTTGGAGGACACATAATGGTACAGTGAGAAGATTGGAAGAGGTCCGCTATATATCCGATTTCAGACAGAATTTTATCTCACTGAGCAGACTGGATTCGAGAGGCTATAGAACGGTAGCTGATGGAGAAATTCTGAAGGTTCTACGCAGCGATAGGATTATTTTGAAGGAGAAGAAGAAGACGAAAGGATATTATTACTTGATGGAGAGTCCAATACGAGGTGAAGCTTCGAAAGCCAGGAGGAGTCCAGAGCGAGGTGGAGCTCTAGATAGAGTAGATTGGACACGAGACGCGAGACTCAGGAGGATGAGAGGTGATATCGCAAGGTGAGATTCCTATTACTGCAGGATCATATCCCGAGTAGGTCTCAGATCAGGAGGAGCACAGCATACAATGGAGATGGGATCGAGCAGTCTGGCTTGACTCCCATATTTGTCCATCCATGATCAGCGGACGATTGTCCTAGGATATGGGGGCGAGGAGATCTAGAAGCTCTCAAAAGAAGGAGACCGAATGTTGAGTCGAGGTGAAGATTGTTAAGATTTGATACTTTGAGATTCGATCTATATTGAGTCCACAGTGAGGTCTATGACGACGAATGAAGTCCAACGAACTTAAGATCACCTCAAACGGAGCTCGGATAAAGGAGATACACTCGATTGAAGTTGGCACACAATCCGAAGCGATGGAGAACCGATGGTGATTGGCGGCAGACGGTGGCACAGCCGCTCGCGGCAGTGCACGGCCAGGCTGTGGGAGCGTGGCCCTGTGCATGGAGTGCATCCCAGGTTCGAGCACTTGTGCGGGGGCACAGCCCAGGCGCACACACGTGGGTGCGGCCCAGGCCCAGGCGTGCGTGTGTGGGACCCAGACCCACACGCATGCATGCAGAGATCAGGCTCGCGATATCCTGATCCATGGTGGATCGGGCGGTCTATGGCCGGTGCGTGGACCGCATGGGCATTTCCCATAGGTTTCTCCCAATCCATCATGGATCGGGTGATGTTTCTTTGATGTTTTTCATGGTCTACACATTTTCTCATGGACCACTGTGCGATCGGACGGCCTGGGAAGTTTGCGATCGTGATCGGATGACTGTGAGCCATCTCTGGGAGAATACATATGTGATATGGTGTGATTGGATGTGATCCAATGCCCATTTTTTGATCTGAGTCATGATCGGATGGTCGAGAATCTTCACAGGTCCTATCAGGATTTGGATTCTGATGTACCTTGGGTTTTAAGCCTTTATAAGGCCCTGTTCACAAACAAGAGGGTATGGCATGGTTTTGTTCTGAGGAAAATCAAGAGAACAGAGGCGACAAGGCATCGAGAGGAGCAGGAGCAGGCTTCTGGATAGCGGACAGCAGATAGCGGTTGCTTCAGGGGTTCAGGGGATCTTCTTAGAGAGAGTTTTTGTGAGGGAGAGCTTTCTATAAGGGAGAGCTTCCTATGTACAAGGGTTGAGGGAGTGATCTCTTCTTGTAATTTTTTTTTTTCATAGTGAAGTTTGCGTGTCCTGTAGAGACGAGCTCTTTTTTAGCTGATCTACGTATGTGATTGTTTCTGTTTTATTTCTTCTTTCTTCCTACTACGACGCGCGGTATCGAAAAAATCTTGAGAGATAGTGTCCTGGCCAGACATCCACCAACAATATTTACCTAGAGATGCTTATGAACCACTTATTGAATTGAGTATGTTTTTTAGAGACCTGTGTTCTAAGACTTCGAAATTAGATGTTTTAGATTGATTTGAAAAGCAAATTGCACTGACATGATGCAAGCTAAAAATGATTTTTTCATCAATATATTTTGATATGATGATACATCTAGCTATATATTGCTTGAAGAAGCTAAACTTACTGGACCTATGCAATATAGATAGATGTATCTAATTGAGTGATAGCTATGCATTTTAAAAATATATGTGCATAACAAAGTATGTTTAGAAGGTTCAATTGTTGAAGGTTATCTTGCAGAGAATTGCTTAACTTTTTATTTAAGATACTTGATGGATATTGACACCAAACTTAATCAGTCATTGTGGAATGATGATGAATATGATGATTGCCCCTTAAATGGTGGCTTGCAAATATTTGCACCAGTGGGTTATCCATTAGGTTCACCTGAGCAATATTATCTGAACTCAATAAAGAAAACACAGGCTCATCTATATGTGTTAAACAACTATGAAGAAGTTTGGCCTTTTATTAAGTCATTGAATTTATTTATCTTTCTTTATATTTAAACATTATCTGAATATGAACCCAAAATCCTACTTTTTGTAAGCAATTCAAAATTGAACCATGAATGGGAGTAAAAATTATTTACCGGAAAGATTCAATTCTGAGTTTTCAGAATTGTTTTATAATACTATAAGTGACTTATGAATTTTATAGTTATTATTTCTAAAAATATAATAATTTTTATACATTAATTTCTCTAATATTTAAAATTATATAGGTATCCATATTGCATGCATGAGGAGATTCAACTAATGACTTATATAGTTTTGCATAAGATCCACTTGCTGTAGATACTTTATATAAGGGTTATATTGTGAATGGCTTTAGATTTCATACTCGAGAATATGAAGAATGTAGAAAAACTCAAAATAGTAGAGTATTAAGCGGAGGAGATAATAATTCTTTATATAAAGAATGCTATCTTGATAGATGTTTTTGCACTACATTATGTGGGTGGACAATGAGTTATCTTGTTTAAATGTAAATGGTATGATGTCCAACATCGAGATATTGGCTATAAGACAAATTAGTATGGACTTATGACGGTTAATACTAGGTGTCGGTTGAAAATAAATGAACCATTTATATTAGCTTATTAAATAGAGCAAGTTTTCTACATTGAAAATCCTAAAAAATCAAATTGACTTATTATCACGAAAAATCAACCTCCAGACTTTTACAATATGCCCAAGATATCAAATGAGGATACAATTGAAAGTATTTTAATAGAAGATAAAGATGCGGTATACCAATAGATAGAGTATGATAATCAAAGATATGTCTTAAGGTTATTGGATGATGATGATGAAATTACTATATTAGATTGTGATGATATTACAATTGAATAAGTACTTAGTGATGTTGCATGACATATGCAAGAGCAAATGATGGGCAAGAAAGAAGTCGATGATGATTTTATTATTGATAATGATGAGAGTGAATTAGATAAGAGTACAAGTGATGGAGATAATAAAATCGAGTTTGAAATATCTGATGCTTGAAGATGATTGATGCTATTTATTTATGAAGTTTGTACAAGGTACTTAAGTTTTAATTCATTATCATTAACGACGACACACACACACACACACACACTATTGATTACTACTTGGAATGTCAATTTAAAATATATGCTTAGATTTTTTTAGCTTATATTTATGTAAATTATTTCAAATGAGTCATTTATATACATTTACATTTTACTTGTTCTAATAATTTTAATTTGTTGATAATATATTTGTTTTAGATCATGCAATGGTACAAGATGATGGATGCATTATTTAGGATCCAAAGAAGAGAGGATGTAGCATCAACCCAAAGAGATATACAAGTACAAATAGTAACTCCAACTAATACTCCTGGTACCATATAAAGAAATACTTCAGCTACTAGTAGTGATACTTTACATATGAGTTTGCTTAGTAGTACAGATATATATTATTTACTTTTATGTAGTATATATTTGATACTTAACTATACGAATCTTTTCTAACTTTGATGTTATATAAGAAATATATGTTGTCTAATTAATGAACTAATTTTTTTAAAAATATTTCTATTATGATGGCTTCTTGTACTACCAAAAGAGGGAGAGGAAGATATAAATCTCTACATATTAGGAAAGATACTCAGAAGATAAAAGAAATTAATAGTGGATATTACTTCAGGTTCATCAAGAGTTATTGGTGATAATGCAAGAAAATTTAATAATTATTATAGGCTTGTTTTTAGGAGTATAATACTAATAGCAGTATATCCTTAGAAAGAGGTTATGGCATAATATAATGAGCATATGTGGAAGCAAGTTTAGATAAATCAATTAAATTTATATTTTCATATTATGGATCTATGTAAATTATTATATTTAATTACGTGATATATAGTATATCTTTTATAATATAAAATTAAGCTAATAATTATAATATATAATATAGGAGTACTTTAGTATCCAAAATAATGAAATCAAGTCACAAGTGATTGCCATCAAAGAGATGCACCGAGAGTACGGATATTGAAAAGATAGACTCACTACTTATTATAAAAAATTTTAAATCGATGAAAAGAGATCGGCAAATCCTCCCAAAGATTTGACTCCAGACTTGTGAAAGCAAATGGTGGAGTATTTCAGTTCAGAAGTATATCAAGTATGAGAAATGATGTTAATAGTTACTATGATTATAGACATATCATATTGATTTGAAATGTATACATCTCAAGTATATATATTTATTTTTATTTAAAATTTATTAGATATTTATTATTTTCTTATTTATTAAAATTAAAATTATAAGATGAAAAGTAAAAAAAAATCAAAAAACTATAAAGGTGCAAGGTGTAGACATGCCACAGGACCGATTTCATTTGTGGAGTATGAATATAATATGGTACATTCTTCTCCATACAAATTAATTATTAATATTTTTTCATAGTAAGTTACTTAATTTGTTGATACTTACTAGTGAACTTATTTTTTTTGATCATTAAAGATGAAGATGAAAAAGAATAATGGACAAATGTTGAATGTAGCTGAAATTTGATATATCAAGAGCATACTTGAAAAATAAAGAAGGGAAATATAGAATTTACTGATGAAAGATCTATAAATATTCATGTATGTGCATTTACTATTATAAAAATATTTGAATATATAATATATACTTATATTATTATTTACAATCTATTGTAATATAATGCAGAAAAAATTAAAGGATCATGTTGATCAATAGTTGCAGTCAGATAGTACTCAAATGAGTCGAGATGAGATACTAGTTAAAATTTTAGGTACAAGATCAGGATATTTTCACGGCAAAGGGTCGGAGTGGAAAAGTTATTCTAAAGGTGCTTCAAGTTCTTTTTTATAGATCAACAAAAGATAGTAGAATTTGAGAAAAATTTAGACAATTTGCATAATTCAATGGAGACTGAGAGCATTTCAGATGGAGAAATTTTTTCGATGGTGAATGAAGCAACAACTTGAATAAAAAATATAATAATAATTTGATCAAATGTTTAGAGTGTGTATGTAGTAGGTGTTTCAAAATATACTATCAAAGATGTCATTTTTTTCACTCTCAACAAAAGATAAGTGATTTTATAATGATTTTATCTAATAAAATTATTGCTTTAAGATGACTTCTATTACTAGCTAGTGCTTTATTCATTTCTTCAAATAGAAATAAGATAGTAGTTTGTTGATTATAAGATATGATTGTTTGTTGTCAATTTTTTGTAAGATGAAAATGATTGTAGAGTTAGAAGTGAAGATGAAGAATGATGGGATGCAATGTTATTGAGATTTTAATATTATTTTGGAGCTTATTTTTGATATTCTATAGTGCTTTTGCATACACTATATTTAATACTTGGATTATATGTTTTTGGTGGAGATTTGATTTCCATTTGGATATTATTTCTTAGATTTAAAATATTTTGTTTAATAATACTTTGTTATTATGATGAAAATTAATGATGACATTTGGGGCATATATATATATATATATATTGTTGAATGGAAATAATATTATATATAGCATTAAAGTAGGTTTTTCATAAGATGTAAATTGTGATTTATATCATATTGAAAGCATATCTTGATGTTATTGTGTATGTGCATATAAACAAAATATGAAGGATAACCTTACCATACTCTATATTAAAATTCTAACTCAAAATATATCTTTTAGCTGGGATGGTTCTCATCAAAGCTTTTATGTTACAAGCTTAGTAAGGCTAATCATTGTTAATACTTTAATCATTGCTAATACTTTAGCATGGAAGATAACATAATATATTTTAGTAAGACTTGTCCATATCAAAAAATTATATATTACAACTTCAGGCAAAGATTTTTTTTGTCATAAAGAAAATACTAATTATTATTAATAAATTTTAGCAAGGACAATCCTTGTCACAAACTTTATATTTTTGACCTTCAGAAAAGATTTGTGTTGTCAAAAGGATGTTGGTTATAACTTTATGCTAGGATTATCCATGTTAGAATATAGTATTAAATAGGGACTATCTTCACTCAGTGAAAATACAAGCGAAGCTAATTCTAACTTATAGTCTAGATTTATATACAAATTATATTTATTATTTAATTTTTAGTTTGGACCATTATCATCAAAAAATGGAATATTTATAAATAATTATTTTTTACTGAAAAAAGATAAAGATGTTTTTTTTTTTATTTTGGTGACAATTTGTATTCTCATGGATGAATCAACTTTTGGCAATGACTATATTTGTCATTGTCTAAAGAAATAGACAACGACTACATAGGCTCGGATCTAGCAAGGAGTTTTTATCTTTGCCAATAATATTTGGCAAGGATATTTTGGTTTTTAGTAAGGACAAAAGTTTGTGCCAAAAGTTTATTTTATTGTAGCATGCAGTCGAAGAAATAAAAGAAAAATAATAAAGAAATCTAGTATTTAGAAGCTAGTGGGGAATGAAATCATGGTTTTTGGGGTATAAGAAGTATGGGCAAGGGGATGAGAGATCAGACCGACAAACGATAGGGCATAGGTGGCTATAAGTTGCAGATGGTATGGTATGGTGTGCTCTGGATGGCTTAGAAGATATGGATCGAAAGAAAGGGAGGTTTCCATTGTCATTTTGTTGCTATTATCATTATTAGTGGAGATTGCTAGAGTTTTTAGTGGTGAAAAATATGGTCATGGTTGGAGAAGGAATAAGGTGTGGAGGAAGGGCATGCAAGGCGAGAAGGAAAAGGATATGACATGAGGTTATGCTCGACTTTCTTTGTAATAGAAAATAAAAGTTTGATGGAGATGAAAATGCTCAAGTTTAACATGATTTGAAGTATTTTTTTACTCTGAAATACCTTTCCAAACAACACTATATAAAATACAATAATAAAGAAAAAAATTGAAATATTTGCAAATACTCTGATATCTTGGATATTCAAACGTGCCCTAACTAGTTAAAATTTCATATACTAGCATGTTATCTATGTTATTCCTCAAAGTGCAACATACCTCAAAGCGCAACATTGATGCTTAACGTTAGTCCAATAAGGATGAACAACCTCTTTCTTTTCACAAGAAGTAAGAAAATGAATATTGTACACCTAACTTGGATGAAGTTTATTCAATTTAAGAATGCATGGATTTTAATATGCCAAATGAAAATGACATTTGTTTCCAACTTAAAACGAAGCATTTTGATATAACAGAAGCCTGCATTGCGTAATCAATAGAAACTCACCATATACATACTAAGTTTTCACCAACATTTTTATTTGATTGGACAGATGGATAATACATGCATGATACAAATACATCTAAAGGAGTCAGAAGATAAGATATAATGGAGATGTGTAGGAATAATCTGGATGCTCTCCCATATGATCTCTCCAATATGGTTTACCATATATGATGCACATATGTCACCTGAAAGAAAATAAAACTACTGCACATCCTCCAAATGTCAAGCAGGAGGGAGTGTAATTGGAATGACATCTGGACCCAATCCATCACTGTGCTGGAGTTGCCCCCAAGTATAATGTGAGCCACCACAACACAGATTTGACATAACTGTTTCTTTCCCGTGCTCTCCTTACTTGAGCAACTGGGACCATGGTGTAATACGATTGGCATCTACTTGTTGCCCGTTGCCACAATCCAAGTTCTCTCTGGTTATAAAATCTATTGCTTGCTGTTTTGGCCACCATCGACGCACTGCTACATTACCGTTGCGGTTGATGTCGAAAGTGCCACCACGAGATATGATTATGCATTAGAAAATCAAGTGGGCCCCACTTGATGTGGCAATGATTGCACCTATCGGAACCTGCCACGTAGCCCCTAAAGCCTGCCCCTTGCCCAAGGCGAGGTAAAGCCCCACTCCAAATCAACGTGCATCCACCGTCCCCGTATCGTTCTCGGATCGAGCCACGTGTCCCCACTGGCGGGTCCGCCGCTGTCCCTCGCCCCAGCGGCGCCCCACTTTCGAACCAGACCCGGTGAACCACCTACCCTACTCCGCAGGACTACTTTAATCACCCCACTCACGCTGTCACGCATCATGCATGACGCATCCCGGGCTCGGTCATAGACATCCATTAAGAATCCGATTTACGGAGAAGTATCATCCGTTATCTTAGTCCGCGAGACACCCGACAGCACCCCTTAGCCGTTGGTAACGTCGCCGACCTCCAGATCATAAATATAGCATGAGAGAAAAAGAACGCGTTATTAAAGGGAGAAACAAGAAGAGAGAATCGAATTTTCCCTCGTCGCTGCCGACTCTCTGTTGCCTTCTTGCTTTATTCGAGCTTTTTCTTTTCTGTTTTCTTCTTAAAGGTTCTTGGGATTCTTCGATCGATCTGAACGCGATCGGAGGGGAGAAACCCTAGGATTTCTAGGGTTTTGAAGGGAAGGGGAAATGGATACCGAGCAGACCTTCCTCCGGGTCCATGCGCGCGTATCGGGGATGCTATCCCAGCTCCTGACTCCAAGGATCCGGTTGGCGCTCGAGTACGGGTACCTCGCCGTGGCGGTGGCGCTCTTCTGCTTGCTTGTTGTCATGCACACCAATTTCGTGCAGCAGGTGAGGAAAGAAGGCTATTTGCCTTGTTTTATTGCGATTTGCCGTGATTCCCACGGGTTTTCTTTGATTCTTTATGTTACTTTGGTATAATTTGGTGTTTTTTTTTGTGAAATTAGAGTAGTTGTGGTCGGAAGTTAGTTTCCTGTTTGAAAAGCTAGGCAATCGGCGTAGCGTTGTTAGGGTTTTAATCTGACATACACCTTTTGTAAATTCTTTAGTGCAATTATGAATGCCGTGCTGCTTTTTGTTATTTAAACCAAACCTGTAATTGGCTCGAGTTGACAACTGCTGCTCTCTCTTTCTCTCTCACACAGAGAGAGAGAGAACCACACGCAATCCTAGATACTTGAAGAAAAATCTTTTCAAGGAAGTGCAGATAGAAAATTGAAGCCATCAATGAAAATGAATTATTTTATGGCTCATTTAATGTTAACCGGTAATTTTAACTGATTCAAGATAAAGGGAAATAGATATATAATTCATCTTCTTTTTGAAACATGCACGTGTTTTAGAACTGTCACTGAGGGTGGTACAATTAACGACTACGAAAAATAGAGCTAGGAAGCATGGATGTTTCAAATTACATGCTGTGTCTGTATCGAAGATGCATCTCATGCTGATACTTGTTGGATGCTTCTCAGAAATGTGCTAGATATTTGTGTAAAGTATCATATTTTTCAAAATAAAAACATTCTGGATTCTTCCTGAATACATTCAAGGTACTTCCTGGTACCTCTAAATATGATAGGGAGGAGGATTGTGATCTATGGATTTGAATATAACTAAAGGATGCCTAAATGATGAGCTTGTAGAAGTTGATAATAATGTATAAACTATGGATTAATTGTTATCTTGATGATCTACTATAGATGTGGAGATAAGGTGGGTTGGTTTAGGTTGGAGGTTAGTCCATGTCCAAGTTGAATCCTGAGACCTTTAGCCAGAACCTGACCCAAGCTGATCTTTAACTTGAGCTCCTCACCCAAACCCAACCCAAGTTTTGAGCTCGGGTGCAAGATTTTGTTGGTTCAGGTTGGTTGAATCACTTTGGTCAAGTCACTTATAAATGCCCCCATGCTATATGAATAATATCTAAAAGCAAGTTTTAAAATATTGCTGAATGGTGCAGTCTCGGTTTTTTCATGGAAGGCACGCTCTACATATCGACATTTGAGATATTGGATGTCTGTCTGAACCATTTCTTGCCTTGTCCAGTCTCCATACTTGTGATGATGCCTCGTCATGACGCTTGGGTGGGATGCCCCACCGTCCCTCTGGTATTCAAAACCTTATCTCAAATTAAAACAAACATAACCAGGAATAACAATATGTGAGTATAATGTAGATCAACACTGGATAGTTAAACCAACAGTAGTGAGATCTTTGAAATGGAGATGCATTTGATATATGCATATTATATATTTATGTGGATTTGGGTTCTAGTTTGGTTAGGCTGCCGATATCTTAGCTAAGGTTTTAAATTCTGGGGAAGGGGGATGTCCCAGTTTTTTATGGAATGGGATGCTTTATGTCCCGCTCTATCACGATAGTAGTTCTGGTCATGCATCCCGGTAGATATTATCCATTTCTTTCTCCTTTTTTTTTCTTTTTCTCTTTTTTTTTTCTTCTTTTTTTCTTTCCTTTCCTCCTTTCTTTCTTTTTCTTCTACCTTCAGTTCTTTCCTGTCCTTTTTTTTTTTGTTTCTTACCTCTTACTTTATTTCTTTCATCCTTTTTCTTCTTCTTTCTCATCTTTTTTACTTCTTTCTTCTTCTTATCCTTTCCTTTCTTTCTTTCCTTTTGCTTCTTCTTCTTTCCTTTCATATTTTTCTTTTCTTCATCTTTCCTTCCTTTCTTTTTTTGCCTCCATTTTTTTTTCTCGCCCCACATGGATGGATTTTGGAGTTCCGACCCCATTCCAATTTTGTTTTCTGATAGGAATGGGATGGGATGGCTTGGATGCCCCCCGTCCTGGATGCCCCTCATCTTGTCGGGACTTAAAACCATGATCTTAGCCCATACCTAATTTGAATTTGTATCGGTTAGGATTTTCAACCCAAACCTAACTCGACCATGTCCAAACCTCCCCAAGCCAGGCCTAATTTCAGGTTGGCTTGGTTTGACCCACACAATTTCGATCCCAATCTACCATGCTTTGTGGATCCTTTTTTATATACACACATGGTATATACATTTCATATATGTGTGTGTGTGTGTGTGCGCGTGCGGCGTGTATGTGCGTGCGTGTATACTTTTTTATATACACATGTGTATATACATTTTATATATGTATATATGTGTATGTACATGTGTGTATATATGTGTGTGTGTGTGTTTGTATATATATATGTGCGCACGCGTATATATGTGTGTGTGTGCGCGCGCGCACGCGCGTGCATGCATATATATATATATGCATGTGTGTTTGTATATATATGCGCCCACGTGTATATATATGTGTGTGCGCGCGCGCGCACGCATGTATACATCTGTATATATCTACATATATGTATGTATGTATATACATACATACATATGGATACATATGTATGTATGTACGTATAATTGATAAACACACACACCCACATCCACCAAGGTTTGAAGTTTTGGCTGAAACCGATCTGTTTTTGGCTGAGATTGAATGCAAACTAATCCTTAGTCTTAGGTTTTGGCAGTTTCGGTCAAAACTGATCAGTTTTGCTTTAGTCTCCGCTAGTTTCAGTCCAAACTAACTAAAATCAAATATACATGTTTTCGCTAAAGTTTTGTTTTGTTGTTTGTGTCAAATTGTGGTCATTTTGTTGATTATCGAAGCACATAGACCATATATTATCATTTTTAATGACCTTTCTTTGATTAAAGTAGAATATTGACAAAACATGACTCTTGATCGGTTGAGGTCTTTTAGAAAAGCCCTAATGAATATGACAATGATGTATAAGGACTCATTTGAACAACTAGATACAACTCATTTGATAGGGAAAGCATCCTTTTCTTATATAAAATAATTATAAAATTCTATAATTGCAATTATTGGATCATATAGCCACTTAATATTGGAATAATGAATAAAAGTGTCTAAATTCAATATAATGTGAATTCTGAAAAAAAAAATGGAAACATGCATTTTCCAATAAAAGTCTAAAATACTCCATAATTGCCAATATTGTGATTTTTCAACTAGTTGAAGTCCAAGAGTGTGTTTGTGTGTGTGTATATATATATTGGGCTAGGCTCGTGAGCCTTCGAGTTGAGTATTTTGCTACTTAAACTCGATTTAAAAAATAGTTCGAGCTACTCAAGCTCGAATTGAGCTCAATAATAATCAAGTTGAGTCAAGCTTGGACTGGAGTTGAGCTCGAGCAGTTTGTAAGTTGCTCGGCTTTTTAGGAGATGAGATAGAACTGGGAGATATGCTCAAAGTTTGAAGAATTTGTTTCACTTTAGCAGCTCACACTGCATATAACAGTGATTTTACAATAACCATCGAAAGGTCGCTTTGTAGATATAAAGTATGGCAATTCAAGATATAAAAAGCATTAATCCTTTTTTGTAGTTAGCTTGGAAAGAGATTGATCCACTGGTGGAGTTTTTGCGTCATTCTATTTCATTAGGGAAAGGGTTAAACTAGATATTTGGGTGGCTAAAAAGATTCTTGCCAAGTTAGTGGTTGAAGATAACTTAGTGGACGATCCTATGATGTGTATTACTTTGCCCTGAAGAAATCATAGGAGATTTATTTTTTCATTATTCTAGAGCTGGAGAGGTCTAGTCTTTGATGAGCCAGACTCGCTTTGTTTTTTCACTTCACAGAGTATATAAGATATGTCTGTATTATGATATATGTCCTGTTATTTATTCTGAGATTTCTTCACTTTATTTTATTTGTACTGTTATCCATTTTACTATATCCTTACTTTTAGTAAGTTCTAATGCCTTTATGTGAACATATTGAATACAAGATAGAGATTGCATATGCAAGGTATGAATAAGAAAGAGGTGAAAAGTCACCAACCCTTTGCATGTTATATCACATTTTGTTCTAAAATATTATTGACTCACTGATATTTAGCACTGCAAAGTTTACACATTCTGCCTTTAGTTATGATTTTCTTTGTTAAAGATTACTTCAATTGGTGAGTCTAATCATACGTTGGTCTGATTTCGTCATATAATGGTAAATTTGTTTATCATGTATTGATTCTGTGAACCGTCAATGAATAAGAGATGGCATTTTTTGACAAATATGATTTTTCAAGTAATTATTTTTATGGATGTTTTAGAACCTCTAAATGAATGTGTTGTTTCTTTTGCATGTGAAGCCGGGATGTTCAAGCGAGTTTTCTGGAATTGAATTTACCGAAGCTCAACTTGTCCACATAAAGGTACATGTTGATGGATGTTCTCCTGTCTCAGTACATTTTGTTCGTATTGTACTTTTGAATTATTACACCTGATAATGTGCCCGATCATGTAAGTATGTGGAGAAGTTCTTATCATCGTCTCTGGTGGTTTTCTTTGCAATTTTATTGGCACGCCTCCAGATTTACTTCTTCGCAGGCTTTTCCATCAAAAAAAAAAAAAAAAAATGATGCATCCTTGTTCACACTTAATTGTTTCTTGCTCATTTATTCTAATTTGCCTTTTTTTTGTACTGTTTGCACATACGGGGGCCTTTCTGAAGCTTATGTTTTTCACCTTTCTACAATATATGCTCATGATGCCCTTCTACATATTACATTGGTATTCTCTGCCATTGCAGATAATCAGTGGGGGACTGTGGGCTCAGACTGCAGCTGACCAGAACATTGTGGATTTCCAGCAGGAAACTTTGACTGAGAACTCCAAAATTCCTGAAGTGAATGGAGATGGGTTTACAATTTTGACAGCCAAGTTTTGGTCCAACTGGTTAGGTTCTGGTGCTAGAAGGAGCAAATTGATATTTAGATCTTGGAAGAGTGACAAAGAGTTTCTTGAGCCTCAATTGGAAAATGCAGCTGATGGTAGCATCAGCAAAGCTGTTTTGGATGAAACAGATATTAAAGCTAGTACAGAAGGTCATAAAGGCCTTCCTTTGTCTGCTAGAGAGTCATTCAAAGCAGCAGTTCTTCATTTCTTTACTAAGTGGCACGTGCGTCTCATTTCCTTCTGGAAAAATGCAAAGCAGTTTTCTCAGAGCATCTTTCAATTATTGGTGAGAACTTTTATCAGAAACACTTGTAATGCATGTTTCCTCTCAATTATATCATATTTTGTGAAATTTCCTTTCCTGTGATTGGCAAATGTAATTGATATGCAGAAGCATACTGACTGAGTTCCATCCTGTAAACCAGCTCATTCATAAATCATATTGGCAATCTTAAGGTCATACAATTATGTCTACAAGAAAAAAGTTTAACTTTGGCGAAGCAATATCTAAATTGATCCAGATCTTATACCATGCAATAATAGCATACTTCTCCTGAACTAAATTGATTTCGTTCTGATGCAAATATTAGTATATGTTATGTGTCAAGCTTTTATTCGAGATCTTATATTCCAGTCTTGGGAGTAGAATTAGTTGCAAACTTGCCGTGGTTATATAGATGCTGCTAGGTTTGATTTTCATTCAGACGTGCCTCTGTTGGTACAAGTATTATATGTGTATGTCAATGCATGCATGTGTTGTATGTGGGTGCCAAGGTGCTTTGTGCATTCTCATGAATGAGCAGGTGTGTGCACGTTGGCATGGGAGTGCATGAATGTGTCTGTCCTGCATGTTCATCTGCATGCTGTGGTAATTGTTAAGTCTCTTTTCATGGAGAAACTTTGGTGTCCAGAGTTATTAAACTAACAAATTTTATCCACTTGTATGGCAATTGATGAGCTGAAACCAGAATGCTTGGAGCATAATGAAACATTGGACATGAGGATCTGGTTTTCTTGCATATGATCCATTTATTGGGGGTGTCAAAAGCATGGGCAGCCCTTTAATTCACCTCCAGTATATGGGGATTATAACCCATGCCGCTTTTTTTACATAGCAACTGAATTCACGCAAATGAAATATTCACCATTCTTCTACTTGCTGTTGAAATGTCCTTAAGATCAAGAGCTGTCAGTTGATGGCAAAATGATAAAATGCTAGGATGTATTGTTTATATCATTTAATTTTGAAAGTGTAGAGTTCACTAGCTCTAGTCGATCTTGGTTTCACTGTGGAATACAAGATCTGCTTTTATTCCAACGGCTAACTTTGAACTACAGACTGCTGCAAGGTGGAATGAGTCTCTGGATATTTTAAAGTGGTTACAAGCACTACGCATGGAAAATCTTAGCTCGCTGATAGGTAAGTTCTGTTACAAGTTTATCTATAATAATCTTTTCCTCGATGGTCGAATGCTTTCAGTATATGTGATTTTTTTTTTTTTTTTGTCTATGTTTGACCTCGCAAGACGCTTTTACACATCTGATGGACCAATATAGTGTTAATCTACCATATTTCGTCGATTCTTGTCGCTCAATTTCTTTTTTGTTGCAGATGTTGTATCCTTTAGAATGAGTTCATGAATAGGAATTAGTTCTTCTTGGTTCCTCTGTGACATCTTCATTCATTTTGTTTAACTATCAGCTAAGCTGTGGTGTTTATTGCAGTGCAGTGGCTTGAGAAGAGAAGCAAAGCATTTGAGCCAACATATCTATACACTGTTGAGAAGGTAATATTTGTTAATTATTCACTTTCTTTTTTTTTTTTTGGATTGGAAGAAGGAAAACAGTAGTCTCCCAAAAGCTTGCTGTCATCACTGCCCTTAATTATTACAACGATGTCTCCCAGAGTGTTGCATGAGGACACTGTTTACAGATCATGTTGCCTGTGATATTTTAGATGTCACAATGGATACCTTTGCTTCTTGATTTTGCAGGGATTTTTCTTGCTTCCTGAAGGAGCAAAATCACGACATAACATCCGAGCAATTAATACTACAATTTCTGCTCTGAATCCCTGCTTTGGAAACAGGTTATGGTTAAATTCCCTCTGATTTTGTTTCTTGTGTGGCACATGGAGGAAATCATTTGTACATTCCTGTGCATAGATGGATTCTTACTGCTTGTTTGTGCTTCCTCATTGTACCAGAGCTGTAACATTTCAATCTTAATATCGTCAAGTCTGCTTCCTAATAGACATACTGAGTATATTAATTATTACTTGAACTCTTCATATAGTGCTTTAATATTAGCCTGAATCCTAACAGATACATTGAAATGATGACCTAATTGAGAACTTGAACTTTATGACTTTATTTAACACTGGTTCTGTACTATTATTCAATTAACCTACAAACATTTCAGGTTCTAAAAATAGCTTTAGAAAGTGATGAAAAATTTCTTCATAATGTTGGAATTAAAACCTGTGTCATAATTCAATATGTGCTATATTTGATTAACGTAATGAATTATAAAGTTAGGAAATTCAGAACTTTCGATACTGATCCCAATTATGCTTTAGGTTAGGTTAAGCCAATTGAGTAATTAAAAGAAAAAGCAAAACAAGATAAAATAAACCGCAAACACAACCATTTTTCTTAGAATTCAACTATAGCGGATTATGTTTGTAAATTAGTCAATTCATTTTAGTTATTTTGATTTTCTTGCTAAGTGAGGTGTTGAAGTTTGCAAGACAGTCCCACTTGAGACAAGGAAAGTTTTAAAAAGATGAAAATGCGTTCTCTAATATTTCTCCATGCCAGGGAATTACTTATGGCTATACAAATGATAGCAATGTCCTATGTAACTTGAGATGGGATTAAAAGCACACCTTAAAAATGCACTTTAGTAAGCATAAGCAGTCTATGTATACCTATAGAATGGCCACTGACCAACAATGGCTAAGATGATACCTAGAGCGGCCATCTTAGCAGCAAGCCAGCAGCTTGTCTGGGATGACTTAGACCTGATACAGTCCAACTCATCAGGGGATTGGGCATAGGAATGGGCCAATAAGTTTTCAACTTGGGTTGCGAATGTCAAGCGCACCCTGATTTCAGGTAGAGATAGATTCAGGTCAAGGGCTCAGTCAATTTGACCAGAAGTGATTTTATGCAATAGCTTAATCTTAAGTAAGGAAAGCCCCAAAAAAAATTTGAAGATTTTGAAGGTTTTTCAATAGTTCTTTTCTGAGCTATTGTAAACTGTCAACATTGTTTTTTGGACATGTAGGCAATATATTAAACACATATTTTCTTGTTTTTCTAGGTGGCAACAACTTCTGATCAACAGGCTCGTTGGTTATGATACAATTCTTACAAATAGTTTATTGAATTACCCCGGTCAAGGTAAGTTCTTTCAACACCTCCCTTTTTCTTCATCATTATGTTACTCTGGAATCACATTGCATTTCCATTTTGAAATTTATACATGAAGTGGAATGAAGGGTACTTAGTGTACCAATATTAAAAGATTCCTGATACTGCACATTACTGTTTAAAGTTGCTTTATGTCTGGAGCAAATTTAGCTCATCTATAGAGTAATTAGTGTTTATGCTGCAGTGCATGTTATGTTGAAGTGATCATTTGAACTTATGTGAGTAGTGTTTTGCCTTTTTTGCTTTGGTGGGTCGTCAAAGATTGTGAATATTTTTGGTCAGCATAGATTTGTATTTTTTTTTTTTTGTGCCATTATGTTGCCCCTTCAGCTCATATTTCTACGTATTTCTGAAATTCTGGATAGATGGACCTGGGTGATTGCTTGGACACTCTTGTGGGGCTATCTTATTACTAAGGCTGTCTATCATGTTTAACATTTTATCAGGACTGGATGCAAGAAAATTTAATATTTCTAGGGGCCAAAACAAATGATTGGCTTTTGCGTGTATCCCAATTTCTTACATTTTGTTGCAGATGCATGCCTTCTTTGCATATACAATTTCCTGTTTAGACTTTACTGTGGATCAAGTCTGTGGCAAGTTTTCACCTCCTAACACCTGTTGGCTGTTACTGTATTGGTACCTTAGTGGCACGATGTGGCATGGAAACGGTATGGCCCTATGCAGACACATGGTGAAGGTGTTAAGCCGAAACACCACCTCTAGCATGTGTTGATAGTTGATACAGTACCATATCAAGCCCTTGTATTGTGCCGGTTCCCTATCGGAACAGATTAGTACGGCCTTGTTCATATAACCTTGGTTTATGGTGTATGAACAAGTTAATTTCTTTGAAGTTTTAGTTAATCACATGTCATATGGTCCTAACTTATTTGATGTCTACAACTATTATAGTAAATTTACAAAGATATCCTCTATTACGCATAAGTTATATGGTGGTTATTATGGTTAACATTTCATATTATTTCTAGCTTATTGTTGGAGCAGGCTATGCCCTGAAAATAATTTTGATATTTAACTCAAAGAATAATTGAGAAATCATGGCTATCTCGTATCCACGCAGTCATATACAATGTAGGTTGTGCCACACATAGGTCATAGAGCTAGAAAAGAGTCCAAGAGTACTCCGAGAGTTTATGTAAGTGGATGAAGTATTTTTGATAGGGAGGATTGGATATTGGTACATACTCGAAATATGTTTAGGATGGGGTTGGGCATCACACCTATAAGGATATCAAGGTGGATAGTGACATCATGGAGTTCCTCTTTCATCGAGATCAACCTTGCCCTGGTGTCCCGTTACTTTGAACAATCAATATTGGTAATTCATCACACAAAGCATTATTAGGGTAAAGGAGAGACTTAGGTGCATGAGCTTGCAAGCGGTTCCTTGACCTGAAGGATTGGATATCTTGTTGATTTGCAGCCAAACCCATATATTGACCATGATACGCTAGACTGTCCTTGATAGGGAATATAGTGGTTTATTGGATTCATATGTGAGGGTTAGGCTGTCCATCACGGGAACCATGATAATGACATAGTATCCATATTTGAACAGAGATATGGTTAAACACATCATACTTGGCCAAGCAGTAGCTTGGAAGACTTTGAAAATAATTATTTTGTAAAATTATTATAGTTAATAATTAATTATTTTCAGAAGTGGTTCATGCAAACAATTTTTATAAAAGGATGTCTAACACGATTTAAGATGCTAATGGGCCATGAAATCGCATGGCTAAGGGTTTGAAAGTACTACACTTAATAGTGATTTGGGGATGTTGGAATGATGGGGGATTGAGTTGTGGCACATAGCTTGTACATAGTACAAGAATAAAGGGATCGACTGATTTTATCTTACTCACCAAGAGGTTCAATCATGCGATATGCACTTTTATATCCCCATGCTGGACTATATAACTAATGTATGACTAAGTGGATTTGAAGGAGTAGGTCTTTTGTCTAAGAAATGTGATATTTGCCTCTAAGTCAATTGAAATAAGATTCTAGTTGATTGTTCTTTTTGCAGATTGGATCAAGAAAGATCTAGATTTTAATGAAGAAGAGATTGGGCTGGAGAATAGTGTGGATAGATTAAGCTAGGTTGGGTTAAGTAAGATTGGCTCTGAGCTGAGTCCACCTAGAAAAGATCCAAGTAGGGATGACCATCCAGGGAAGGTGGTTCCTGCCCTGCTAGATTATACGGTATCCCAGATGGGGTGGTGTAATGGCCGAAATATGGGGAGGATTGACTTTCTTCCCATGTTTCCAATCTTTTCCCCCACTCAACATTCCATCCTTGGCTGGCCATTTTGGCAGCTAGCGAGAGAGAGATTGGAGGCTCAATTACCTTCCCAAACTAGCTGAAATCTAATATCTCAATCTTGATAGCCAATACGTAGGGATTCTAGAGATTATGATTTTGATCAATCTACCATTATTGACAAGAAACTTCTTGATTTAGCTACCGGTTTGAATTCATTTAAATTTCAAAGTTATGAAATATTTTTTTTTCTAATTTTGGTCAACATCATTTAGAAAAAAAGAAGAAAAAGAAAAAAAATCAGCCAATCCATCCCAAAGCTGTCTACCTTTCTTTTCTACTTTTGCTTGGCAAATAAGGGAATGGAATATTTTACTCTTTCTTGTTTGCCAGAACCGATCGCGAAAGGGCGGATTGTGCCCTCTTCCTTCTCCTCCATCAGAGGATGAGAATGATGCCCCAACATGCTTGTAAATTCTCTTCCTAGTGTTGCTGTACCAAACCATCTCCCTCTTTATCTTCTTTCTCTCCTTATCTTCGGTAGCCATCATGACACCACATTCAAGGACCGCCATTTTATTAACATCAATATCCCTTCTTTCTCTATTCTCCCTTGATTCCGAGCTTAATCATTGCAACTCCACTGGAAGCTATCACCTTTGATCGAGCTCTGCCGTCTCCACCACCCTCTCTGATCAAGGCGAGCACGGAGCACTAGATCTGGGACATGCATCAAGTTCTAGGAATCGATCCCACGATTGAGGTCATGCGTAATATACCTTAGTGATAATTCTATTTTACGAGCTAAGGTAAGTTCTTCTATCAAATATTCGAATATATATATATATATATATATATATATATAGTACACACACACATATATATATATATATGTATATGTATACATACACACATACATACATACATACATACATACATATATATATATATATATATATATATATATGTATGTATGTGTGTATGTATATGTATGTATACATATATGTATGAACTGGTATATACATATATACATACACACACACATGTATATGTATGTATACATGTATATATACACATGTATATGTATATATATATATATATATATATATATATATATATATATATATATATATATATATATATATGAATTGGTTCTCTTTGCATAACTTGATAGAAAGATGTTAATTTAACTTAATAATAAATAATATCTGTGTTTCTTTTGAATTATATTATGTATGCTGTGTATAAGTAGACTTTGAATAACTGAATCAAGTATGAACTAAAATTTTGTGAGCATGAACTATCTTCTTTTACTATTTTGAAATGTTGTTAAATTTATTGATTGTGATGTATTTTCTCTAGTTTGATTGTGATCACACGATTTAGGATCTAGTTTTTTTTGGGTCTTCAGTGGGGCGACCACTGGCGCATGTTGGTTGACAGCATGTTGTAATCTGGAGCTAGTTTCCTTTTGGGCCATGCTAGTGGGATGATCATTGGTACATGCTATCGTGGGCATGTTTTTCGTATGATTTTAGAGCTAGTTTCTTTTGGACCTCTAGTGGGGCGATCACTGGCGCATAATAATGTGTGGCATATTGTAGTTAGGAGGTAGACTCTGTTGGGGCTTTCCATGGGCCGATCGTGGCCATAGTCAAAAGGCTAGGAGAGAGTTTGAATAATTAAGTACCATGATTCGAAGTTATATTTTCTTCTATTATTCAAATATATTAATGATTTTGAATGTATGTATACGTTATATTGCTTAGCATGCCTTAATTATAAATGAAAAATCTTAAATTATGATCATGAGATCTATGCATATAATACTTAATCGAATAGTGATGGAGATGATTTACTGGGCTTTTAGCTCACTCCTATTTTGTTATTTTTTTTTACATGCCAACATCTGGTGCGGATGGAATGGTGGGCTGTGAATGGAAGAATTAGGACTTTGAAGTGTTTTCTTTTATTTGAAAATAAATGTTATGTAATTAAACTGAATTAGATTTGAAAATAATGTCAGGCTTGTTTATCAGATCAAAGGTTTTAAGTATTTTAGTTTACTTGCATTGGTACTATATAAATTTTAGACCTTTCAGATGTCAACATCTTGTGCGGATGGAATTGTGGGCTGTGGGTGGAAGGATTAGGACTTTGAAATGTTCTCTTTTATATGAAAATAAATGTTACATTATTAAATTGAATTGGATTTAAAAATAATGTCAGAGTTGTTTATCAGATCCAAGGTTTTAAGTATTTTAGTTTACTTACACCGGTGCTATATAAATTTTAGGTCTTGCATGTTGTGGATAAAATTCTACAGAATATGCGGCCGTCTATCATGTGCTCGCTTGTGTTAGTGAGACAGGGCATGATAGATTTTACGATATCAGAGCTTAGACTTTAGATCCTTAGGGTATAGACTAGGTAGTGAGAGTAGGTAGAATGTTAAGATATGAAGGGTCCAAGGTTTTAAATCCTATGGGATGGGGCTATCTAGATTTTTTCATGGAACGGGATGTGCCGCTGTCCCATCCTGTCTCGACGCTTGGGACAGAGGATGTCCCAAGACATCTCGGTTGGGATGTTGGAATGTTAGCGAGATGCTCTATCCCGACACATGGGATAGTATCCTGTTCCAGGGTCCCACTCGAACTTGAATCCTTAGAAGGGACACATTAGAATATATTTTAGGATAAATAATAATAATAAAAGAATGGGGTCTTTATGTTAAGAATTATAATAATTTCAAATATAATCTCTTTCGTTGATATAGGTTGAGATTGCCTCAAACAAGATTCGGAGAGTGGCTGATCTTGTCAAGGGATGCCGAGCAGCTAACACTCGCTGCACTAAGGATGCTACCTGAGTAGGACAAGCACCTCATGCCCCTTCTACCTCTCAGGTGGCTAATAGCCCATCAATGGGGGAGGAGGTAGAGTGTCAACCCTACTCACCATCAAGACGACACTCCAATCAGTATTGACAATGGTCTGAAAGTTGGTGGAGATTCGGAACATCAAGGCCAAATGGGCAATTTTGTTTGGGTCTTGACTGATGTTCTGCAGCCAGTGTAGCCAAGGACTGCGGCTGGACAATTGGCAAGGGCTTCATTAGGCTTGGTCTCTCCCCATTGGGTGCCCTTGTGCTCTTTGTTAAGAAAAAGGATGGTAGCATGCGGTTATATGCATACATTATAGAGAGCTAAACAAAGTGACAGTCCGGAATCCATATCATCTACTAAGGATTTTGATCAGGTTCAAGGTGCTCAAATTTTCTCCAAGATTGACCTTCGAACTGGATATCATCAATTAAGAATCAAGGTTGATGATGTACCTAAGACTGCCTTCTGGACTAGATATGGGCACTATGATTTCCTAGTGATGCCATTTGGACTCACGAATGCCCCAGCAACATTCATGGATTTAATGAATCGGATATTCAAACTCTTTTTGGATCAGTGTGTGGTAGTGTTTATTGATGACATCTTGGTATACTCTAAGAGCCATGAAGAACATGAAAAGCACTTGAGGATAATCTTGCAAACTTTGAGAGAGCAAAAGCTATATGTAAAGTCAAAGAAGTGTGAGATCTGGTTGGAAAGTACCTCTTTCCTTGGTCATATAATCTCTAAGGAGGGTGTTTCTATTGATTCAAAGAAGACGAAGGTATTTGTAAATTGGAGCCGACGGACTAATGTGGTCGAGGTCCGTAGTTTTTCAGGGCTAGTCGGATATTATAGAAAATTTGTTAAAAATTTCTCCCGCATTGCAGTGCCTCTAACTCGACTGACTCAAAAGGAACCAAAATTTGATTGGATAGAGGATTATGAGCAGAGCTTCCAAGATGTGAAGAACCACCTAGTGATGGCCCCAATTCTCACTTTGCTTTCGGAGTGGCGGATTCACAATTTATAGTGATGCGTCTAAGAAAGGGTTGGGTTGTGTATTAATGCAATACAGGAAGGTTGTAGCTTATGCTTCAAGACAGTTGAAACCATAAGAGCAGAATTACTCGACCCATGATTTGGAGCTAGCGGTGGCGGTAGTCTTTGCTTTGAAAACTTGGAGCCATTACTTGTATAGGGAACCTTGTGAGGTTTTTACTGATCATAAGTGCCTCAAGTATATTTTCACCCAAAAGGAGTTGAATTTGAGATAGAGACAATGGTTGAAACTATTGAAGGATTACGACTTAACCATTAGCTACCATAAAAAAAAGCGAATGTAGTAGCAGGTGCTTTAAGTAGAAAATTCTCAGACAATATAGCAGCTTTAATCACTTCACAGAAGTCTATCTTAGAAGAACTAGAGAGTTTAGGAATTGAGATACGACTACACAATTTTGGATATCAGCTTGCTACCCTTATGGTGCAGCCTACCTTGATCAAAAAGATTAAAGCCTCCTAGAGAGAAGACCCGGACTTAGTGAGAATCAGGGAAGGAGTTGAGTCTGGTATCCGTTCAGAGTTTAGGATTCATGTGGATGGCTTCTTAAGATTTGGTAATAAAATGTACAGAGACGTTAGAGAGGATTTTTGGTGGAGTGCAATGTAGAGGAAAATCGCTCAATATGTTGCCCAATGTTTTGACATGTCAGCAAGTTAAAGCTGAGCACTAAGGGTCGGCAGGACCAATGTGGCCTCTTCCTATTCCAGTTTGGAAATGGGAGCAATAGCTATGGGTTTTGTGTCAGGACTACCAAGGACTCCCAAAGATGATGCAATTTGGGTGATCATAGATTGACTCACGAAGTCAGCACATTTTTTGCCAATCCGGATTAGTTTCTCGCTTGGAAGGCTGGCTAAGCCGAGGTTGTGAGACTCTGATGCCCCTATATCCATAGTATCTGATCGAGATTCGAGGTTCATCTCTAAATTCTGAAAAAGTTTGCATTAGGTTGTGAGGACCAAGCTGGAATTCAGCGTAGCCTTCCATCCTCAAATAAATAGGCAATTGGAAAGGACAATTCAAATTCTAGAGGATATGTTGACGGCTTGCATATTGGATTTGAAAGGTTCTTGAGACGAACACCTGCCTCTCATGGTGTTTGCTTACAAAATAGCTACCAGTTTACCATCCAGATGGTTTCATTTGAGGCCTTATATGGATGAAAATGTAGATGTCCGATTTGTTGGGATGATGTAGGAGAAAATTGTTAGGGCCAGAGATTATTCAGCATATAGTGGATAAGATCCAGCTCATCTGGAAAAGGCTTCCTACTACTCAAAGTACACAAAGAAGTTATGTTGATAATAGGAGAGAACTAACTTTTCAGAGGGGAGATCATGTGTTCCTCAAAGTATCTCCTACCAAAGGCGTAATGAGGTTTGGAATTCGAGGCAAATTAAGTCCTAGATATGTAGGGCCCTTTGAGATCTTAGAATCGGAGAGGTGGCCTACCTTTTGGATCTTCCACTAGCTTTGGAAGGGGTATATAATGTGTTTCATGTCTTGATGCTGAAAAAGTATGTGCCAAATCATAGTCATGTGGTAAGGTTCAAACCTCTACAGCTTAATGATCTTAATGATGATCTCTTTTATGAGGAGCAGCTTGTCAGAATTGTAGATAGCAAAGATCAAGTTTTAAGACGGTGTATCACATCTTATGTGAAAGTCCTATAGAGCAACCACACTGAGAAAGAGGCCACTTAGGAGCTTGAAAGCGAGATGAGGTCTAGATATCTCAAATTTTTTGAAGACTCAGGTATGTCATAAATTTGGAGGGCGAAATTTCTTTTAGAGGATAAAGATGTAATGGCTGAAATATGGGAAGGGTTGACTTTCTTTTCATGTTTCCAATCTTCCCCTCACCCAACATTCCATCATTGGCTGGCCATTTTGGGCAGCTAGCGAGAGAGAGATTGTAGGCTCAATCACCTTCTTAAACTAGCTGAAATCTAATCTCTCATTCTTGGTAGCCAATACGTAAAGATTCTAGAGGTCATGATTTTGATCAATCTGCCATTATCGATAAGAAACTTCTTGATTTAGCCATCAGTTTGAATTCATTTAAATTCAAAAGTTACAAAATATTTTTTCCCAATATCAGTCGGCGTCATTCAGAAAAAAAAGAGAAAAATCAGTCAATCCATCCCAAAGTTGCCTACCTTTCTTTTCTACTTCTGTACAGCCAATAAGGGAATGGAATATTTTACCCTGTTTGCTAGAACCAACCACAACAGGGCGGATTGTCCCCTCTTCCTTCTCCATGAGAGGGCAAAATGATGCCCCAACATCCTTATAAATTCTCTCTCTATTGTTGTTCTACCAAGCCATCTCTCTCTTCACCTTCTTTTTCTCCTTCCTCATCTCCAATAGCCATTGTAACAATATCCCCAAGGGCTGCCATCTTATTAACATCAATATCCCCTCTTCCTCCATTCTCCCTTGATTCCAAGCTTAATTGCTACAACTCCATCGGAAGTTATCACCTTTGATTGAGCTTTGTCGTCTCCATCACCCTCTGATCAAGGTGAGCGCGGAGCACTAGATCAAGGATGCACAACGAGTTTTGGGAATCGATCCCATAATTGAGGTCGTGTATGATATAGCTTGGTGATGATTCTTTGTTGCGTGCTAAGGTAAGTTTCTTTATCTAATATTTGAATGTGTGTGTGTGTGTGGAGCACTATATCAGGGATGCGCATCGAGTTCTGGGAATCGATCCGATAATTGAGGTCGTGCATAATATATCTTGGTGATGATTCTGTCTTGTGTGCTAAGGTAAGTTTCTTTATCTCATATCTGAATATATGTGCATGTGTGCATGCGCGTGGGCGGTGCGGGCGGGTGGGTGGGTGGGTGTGTGTGAATTGGTTCTCTTTGCATAACTTGGCAGAAATATGTTAATTTAACTTAATAATGAATAATATCTATGTATATTTCGAATTATATTATATATGCTTTGTATAAGTAGATTTTGAATAATTGAATCAAGCATGAACTAAAATTTCGTGAGCATGAGCTATCCTCTTTTACTATTTTGAAATGTTGTTAAATTTATTGATTGTGATGTATGCTCTTTAGTCTGATTGCGATCACATGATTTAGGATCTAGTATCCTTTTGGGCTTTCAGTGGGGCGATAACTAGCATATGTTGGTCGATAGCATGTTGTAGTCAAGGGTTAGTTTCTTTTTGGGCTAAGCTAGTAGGGCGATCAGTGGTACTTGCTACCATGGGCATGTTTTTCGTGTGACTTCAGAGCTAGTTTCTTTTGGGCCTTCCATGGTGCGATCATTGGTGCATGCTTATGAGCGACATGTTGTAGTCAGAAGCTAGACATTTTTGGAGCTTGCCATAGGTCGATCATGGCTATAGTCAAAAGGTTAAAAGCGAGAGAGTTTGAATAATTGAGAACAATGATTGGAAGTTATATTTTCTTCTATTATTTAGATTGTTAATGATTTTGAATACATGTAGACTTTATATTGCTCAACATACCTTAAATTATAAATCAAAAATCTTAAATACGATCTGAGGTTGCGTTTGGTGCATCGCCAGGCAATCTTGAAAGGTAATCTGGATTGCCACCATTAAATTGTCAGTAATGTTTACTGTGTTTGGTACATGTAGGTAATGTTGCAGCAAAATTACTGGAAATCTTGATTGATATGTTTGGTACGACAATCAGATTATCAGTAATATGAAATCAAATTCCTAAAATACCCCTTTAATCTTATAATAATAGTAATATTATATTATATTATTATATATAATGATATTTATATAATTATTATAATATAATATATTTTAATATAGTATATTGTAATATTATATTATGATATTATAATAAACTATTATAATAAAATATAATATACTATTTCATTAAAATAATATAATAATATAATATATTATACTATATTATTATATATAATATTATTATATTATATATTTGTTATATTAATAAAAGATATTCTTATAATATATTATATTATTAACATATTAATATATTACAATATATTATAATATAATAGTATAACAATATAGTTAATATATTGTTATATAGAATAATATTTATATAATATACATTACCATATATATCAATATATAATATTATATGATAATATAATAATACATTTTTATAATATAATATAATATACATATTATTATATATAATAATATTATATCATATGCTATATTATATTAATATAAGATATCAATATAATATAATATATATTATTATAATATATAATAATAATATAATAATATATAGTAATATAATATTAATGATATTTATATAATTAATATAACATAATATATTTTAATATAGTATATTGGAATATTACATTATAATATTATAATAAATTATTATAATATATATAATATATTATTTTAATATAATATATTATACTATATTATTATATATAATAATATATTATATATTATGTTATATTAATAAAAGATATTATTATGATATATTATAATATTCATATATTAATATATTCAATATATTATAATATAATAATGTAACAATCTAATTAATATATTGTTATATAAATAATATTTATATAATATAAATTACAATATATTAATATAATATATAATAATATATGATTATATAATAATAAATTATTATAATATAATATAATACACTATATTATTATATATAATAATATTATATTATATACTATATTATTTTAATATAAGATATTAATATAATATAATATATATTATTATAATGTATTATAATAATAATCAAATAATATATAGTAATATAATATTGTAATAATATAATATATAATAATGATGGTGTTAGGTATAAAATACCCTCAGCCGAAGTTCTCAGCGGGATTGATCCTCCCAAGACTCTTCCGGCCTTCGACTGCAGATGGTACCTCTCCGGACTTCTCCAACAATCGATTTCCACGGTGCTGACTGCACTCCCCCGACGGGCGAACTCCTACTGCGCCGGCCAAACTCCTTCAACATGAGTTCCCCCAGTCGCCTATCAAGCCGCCCCAAGCGCTCACTAACTCTGCGCCAGCCGACCTCCTACGACCGTCGACTGCTCCCCGAATCCCTTCCAGACTTCTTCCAGCCAGGTTCAACTTCAATCCGAACTACGGATCTCGCCAACGGCCGAACTTCACCAATGGCAGATTTCTACAACTATCAGACTCCGTCCGGACTCCTACGGGAGTCGGACCCTGTCTTCGACTCCAGCTACAGGAAGACTTCGTCCGGACTCCTACGGGAGCCGGATTTCGTCCCCAACCTCAACTACAGGAAGAGGACTCCTACGGGAGCCGGACTTCGTCCCCAACCTCAACTAAGGAAGACTCCGTCCGGACTCCTACGGGAGTCGGACTTCATCCCCAACCTCAACTGCTGGAAGACTCCATCCGGACTCTTACGGGAGCCGGACCTCGTCCTCGTCCCCGACCTCGACTGATGGTAAACTTCATCCGGACTCCTACGGGAGCCGGACTTCGCCCCTGACTCTAATTGCAGGTGGACTTCGCCCAGACTCCTACGGGAGCCAGATCTCGTCTCCGACTCCGGTTACGGGAAGACTCCGCCGGACTCCTACGGGAGCCGGACTTCGCCCCGACTTTGACTGAAGGAAGACTCCATCCGAACTCCTGCGAGAGTCAGACTTCGAGCTCCTCTCAGACGGGTGGCTAGCCACCTCTCTCCGTCATACACCCCAGTCGAACTCCGGCCGATAGGCCCGGACCCCCTGGCAAGCCGCAATAACGACCACGATTCTGCTCCACTTCCTGCGACGGATTCCACGCGGCTCCATCACTCTCTGGCAGACCGCAGTAATGGCCATGATCCTGCTCCATTTCCTGCGACAGATACTGCGCGATTCTTCCATTCTCTGGCAAGTCACGACAACGGACGCCGCTCCGCCCCTCGTGGCGGACTCCACGTGGCACGCCCCGGTGATGGCCACGGGTCCACTCCACTACTCTTCGCAACAAACTCCGTCTGACTCTTAGCAGCCCATTGTCAGGCGGTTACAGATATCGCTATTAGTCTGCTGTCCCCCTTTGCCCATAAAAGGGAGCCCTCAGATACGTTATTCTCTAAGCTCTATTTTCTATCTCAAAATTCTGCTAAAATTTTCGTTTGAGCACTCCATTCTTGTTGAGGCAGAGAACTGACTTGAGCATCGGAGGGTCTTGCCGGAGCAACCCCACCTCCGGTTTAGACTTTTTTTGCAGGTCCCGGCGGCGACCGTGACTCCCTCGACTCCAGCTTCTCCGACGCAAGCGGATTTTTGCACCAACAGGATTGGCGCTAAAGGAAGGGGCCTGTGTCTTCGCAGTACCCTTGTTCTTAAAGGAGCGCTCAATGGGACCGCCTCTGATCATTTTCTCCGACATCTACTCCTTCCCCCACTTGATCTTCGCCCGATGCCTCCCCGCAGGGCATCCATGCGGCGATCCACGGCCAGATCCCAGGCTCCGGCCTCACCTCCAGTTTCCCAGCCTCCTCCTCTGGCAACGGCGGTCGGCGCGGAGCAATTTGATCTGCTGGCGCAGTAGGTCAGGGGCCTCACTGAGGCTGTGCAGGCCATGTAGCAGCAGCAGCAGCCGCAGGCATCAGTACGTCTAGAAAGAGCGTCGTCGGAACTCCAAAACCCGGCGGCGGGACGTGCCACTTGGGCCAACCGCCCAGTCTTTCCCGAAAAGATGAATCCAAGGGTGGAAAGCCCCCAGTCCGACCACGACTCCACCCCTGGAAGAACTCTACCCCCATTCTGCCAGAGGACCCTCGAGACCCGTAGTCGAGAGGATTTCCTGGACCGGAGGCTTCAGGAGATGAACTGGCGGATCGAAGAACTCCGCCACGTACCCCCCGCTTATGGTGAGGATATTTGCACTGACCCTCCCTTTTCTCAAATGATCATGCAGGAACCGATCCCGCCAAACTTCAAACTCTTCCAGTTCGAAAGCTACGACGGGACTTCGGACCCGGTTGATCATCTGGAGGCCTTCTGGACGATGATGCTGCTTCATGGCGCGCCCGACGCTATTCTGTGCCGAGCCTTCCCATCCACCTTGAAGGGAGCGGCGAGAAACTGGTACTCGGCGCTGAAGCGGGTACCATCTTTTCCTTCGATCAAATGAGCCACCAATTTGTGGCCCATTTTGTCAGCAGCCGGCGCCCCTGGAAGGGTTCGGAGTCCCTCATCAACATCAAGCAGAGGGAGGGGGAGTCCATTCGAGCCTACATCAACCGCTTTAATGTCGCCGCGCTGGAGGTCCGGAACTTGGATCAGTCCGTAGCAATGGCCGCTCTGAAGGGCGGCCTTCAGAAGAACGACCTTTTGTTCTCCCTGGAGAAGTACCTCAGGAATTTTGCTGATCTATTGGCTCCGGCCGAAGGGTACGTCCAAGCGGAAGAAGCCTTCAAAATGAAGGATGAGGAGACTGCGAGAGAACGGCGGGTGGGAGACTCGAGTAAGCCCGCGGTCGAAAAAGGGCCAAGAGAAACTCGGCCACATTCTCGATCCCCTCCTGGGCACAAGCGTGTCCATACTCCACCCCGGATACGCAGACAGAGAAGTTCGGATCGCGGGGTTCGGCGGAGTTCTCCACCGAGAAGATTCCGCAACTACGCCCCCCTCAATGCCTCAAAGACCCAGGTACTGATGGAGGTTAGGGAGCAGCTCCCCAGGCCTGAGAGGATGCGCACACACCCTGGGAAGCGCAACCCCAACAAGTTCTGTCTCTACCATCGCGACCACGGCCACGACACGGAGGAATGCATCCAGCTCCGAGACGAGATCGAGGAGCTCATCCGGTGAGGTCGACTTGATAGGTTCATTCGACGTCGGCCTGAGGGTAGAGAAGATCGGCCAAGGGCCCTGCCGCAACCTGAACCGCCAAGGAGGAGGAGCAGCCCGGAGATCGGCCTCCAATCGGGACCATCGACTCCATCACCGGAGGGCCTCAAGGAGGAGCATACCTTCCACGACCATGGAACTCGAGAAACCTGTAAATATACTACTCGCTACTTTGCTTTGAATCAAAATTCCTTTCGACTTTGCATATCTTCCCTTTTGGCATGGATTTGTTACGATTGGGGACGACCCCTTCAAACAGTTAAAGCAAGGTCATGTTAGGAACAGGAAGAGAACCTCGACCTAACATGAGCAAAATGAAAGTCCGATTATTTTAAGATCGGACCGGGGGAGAGGCCCATATAACGGCCCTTGAGTGCCCCCACGGTCCTGTTAGGGACAGGAGGAGAACCTCGCCCTGGCATGAGCAAAGTCAAAGGCCCGGTTCTTTAAGACCGGATGGGGAGAGAGGCCCTACAACGCCCAAATGCGCCCCCACAGCCTTGTTGGGACAGGAGGAGGACCTCGCCCTAACACGAGCGAAGTCAAAGGCCCGGTTCTTTTAGACCGGATGGGGGGAGAGGTCGAACAGCGCCCACATGCGCCCTCACAGCCTTGTTAGGGACAGGAGGAGAACATCGCCCTAACATGAGCAAAGTCGAAGGCCCGGTTCCTCTTAGACCGGATGGGGGGAGAGGCCGAACAGCGCCCACATGCGCCCCACAGCCTTGTTAGGGACAGGAGGAGAACCTCGCCCTAACACGAGCAAAGTCGAAGGTCCGGTTCTTTTAGACCGGATGGGGGGAGAGGCCCTTGCGACGACCCTTATGTGCCCCCACAGCCCCGTTGGGAACAGGATGAGAACCTCGTCCTAACCTAAGCTGAGATCGACTGCTTCAAGAACAGAAGGAGAACCTCGTCCCGACGATGACAAAAACTCGGTCGCCCAACAAAATTGGATAAAGGGAAAAGTTCCCTCAATGGCACCTCGACACTTCTACGCGACCCCTCAAAAAGCAAGGGAGGATCCTCACTCGAAGAGAGGAGGAAAACTAAAAAAGAAGGCGGCGAATAACGCCGGCAACAGATGAAAAACAAATCGCACCAAAGATCTAAGGAGCCTCGTCTCAACAAAGACGGGAAGTTCCTACCAAACATCTCCGGCCTCTAAGAAGGCTCTCGACACAGGTCAAGAAAACAGCGACACCTTCGAGGTAATGCGGAGTTCGGACCACCAAGCTCAAGTCTACGGCCATGGGCGACAAGAAAAGCGAGCCAGCGTAGCGACGGCTGGACACCTCCAAACGACATCGACGTCGGACAAGTCAAAAGATAAGAGAAGTCCGACGGACGACGATTTAATACACCGCGTGGGCAAGGTAACATGAAATCCCCTTTTCATTTCATTCACAAAATATACACTACAAAATCCAGCGGCTAAGGGAAGAAAAACAAAACGACGAGAGCAAGACGAAACAACAAAAGAGAAAATGTATGCATGGAAAGACGGAAGGCCAAAAAGAGCCCTAGGGAAGCTCTGCTCCTTCCGATCTCGAATTATCTGCTTCGTCCTTTATCCAGGACTGCCTCAGATTTTCAACTTCTTCTAGCTCTCCCTTTTTCAGCAGCGCGTCTTGGAGCGCCCGACGGAGTCGTTGACTTTCGTTCTCCGCCTCTCGACGCCTCTTTCTCAGGACTTCGGATTCCACCTCAGCGTCCTTGACGGCCTGCTGCTCACACACCAGCTGGATCTTCAACTGCTGCGGCTTGGCCTTCCCCTCTCCAAGGGCGACAGAAAGTCCTTCTGCAGTTCTTCTTAGGGATTGGAGTTCATTGGAATCCCGAGAGGAAGCGAGTTGAGCCTTGTCAGCCAACTGCCTTTGAAGACGGGCGACTTCGTCGGTCGCCACCCTGAGTCTCTCTTTGTATTCATCCACCTGCCTGCGCCAGCCGGCCCGATGCATGTCGTAGCTCACCTCGGCATCTTGAAGCTGCTGCTGAAGGTCGGAGACCTTCGACCACTCTCGGTCGCCGTCGGCCCGGGCCAGGAGCTGGGACGAACTTCCCATCGACTGGCCAATCCTCTCCTTCGCAGCCGACAGTTCCACCCTGAGAGCACTGATCTTGGCAGCTTGAGCCCAAATTCGATCGCTGGCGCTCTTCTTGTATTCCTCAAGCTCCTTCGCGAAGTCCATCTTCCTCCGGCTGTACTCCATGATCCCCTTCACGTAGAGGTTCCGAAAGCGGGTGGCCTCCGCGGTGGCTTCAGAGTAACCTTCCCTCAACCTGCGAAGCTCGCCTTCCATCTTCTTCGATCTTTTTGTCAAGTGACGAACTTCCTTCCTCAGTCGCTGAATCGTGGACTTCAGCGGGATCCCCAGGGGTAGGGGAAGTGCTTCGGCAGGGCACTGCTATCGAGAGACAAAAGCGTCAAGGCGCGTCTCATCACAGAAAGAAAAGCAGAAAGGGGAAAGGAAGGAAGGAGAAGCCATCCACGACAAGAAATTCAACTTTATTGATTGAATGTTTCTTAAAGACAAAAAGAAAAGGAAAAAATTGCAGTAAAAGAAAAATACAAGGACGGAGGTCTCAGACTCTGTGGTAGGGGTGGGGGAGCTCGATGTCCCTGGAAGGGGGGCTGCGACAGCAGTGGCAGTAGGAGAGGGATCGGCCTCATCTTCAGACTCCTCACCTAAGAAGCTGAAGTTGAGCTCCGGAAACTTCCTGGCCACCTTCTCCTGGCAGAGCTCAAACCCCTTGATGAATGCTTCCTGGCCGAATCGGACGTTCAGGTCCCTCATCTCTGCGGAGGTCTTGAACTCCTCTACCACAAGAACCCTGGCCTCCGAGATCAGGACTGGAATTTGCTCAGCCAAATTGGCGACCTCGACCTCCGTCTTTCTCACCGTCTCCTCCGAGGTCTGCTTCTCTTCCTCCGGGCCTGTTTCTCTCTTTCCAGGGCCTCTTGGAGGGCGACTACCTCGGTTGCCTTCTCTTCGAGACGGGCGAGTTTGGCCCGACGACGCTCCTCCGCTTGGATGGCGTTCCTCGTCCGGTTCGTCGCCTCGATGTTGGCAAGGAGCTGGTGCCCAATCTGCAAGGGCGGCTAGGGAATCTGAGCAGGGGTCGAAAAGTCAATTAAATGAAGATTTGTTTACCTCGAGAAAGGATCCTAGGGAGTCCCAAACCCGCTGCTCAGGATCGGCGCGGTCGATCCTCTCGACGACTTCAGGCAGAATGCAACCGTCGATCAGCCGCTTGATCAAGTCCCTGTCATTGAAGGGGTTCTCCAGCCCTTCTTCGGAACAGAGGGACTCTTCAACGGCGGCCCGGCGGCTACTCTCCCTACGGCCCACCGACTTCCTTCTCATCCCCTTCTCGACTTCGGGCGCCTTCATGGAACGGACCCCCGAAACAGGAGCTCCAGTCGGCAGACTCCTTGAAGAGGCCCGGGGGGCCGGTGGTTCGGCGTCCGAAGGAACGTCGATCGCGGGAGCCGCCTGGGTAGGCACGGCCGAGCTCGTCTCCTCCACTCTGGCCTTCTTTGCTGATCCGGAGGCCGCGGCACCTTTTCTTTTGTGGGCCTTGAGGCCCCTGGCGAGCATCCGTGCTGCTTCGGCATCCATTGCTAAAAAAAAAAAAAGAAGAAAAAAAGAAAAAAAAGAGAAAAATCGAAAATCAGTAATGGGGTAAAAAAAAGAAGAAGAAGAAAGAGAGAAGAAAAGAAGAAAAAAAGGAGGACGGAAGAAAAGAAGAGGAGAAAAGATGGAATACTCGCAGGATTCTGGGGGCTCAGGCCGATGTTGAACAACAGTTGCTCCCTCAGAAGGTTGGGAAGGGAAGGAGCGGAGTAGTCAAGAAGCTTTCGGACGGCCTGAAGGTCGTCCTCCCCCAGGCTGGGAGCCCGGCGGACGGAGTCCCTCAGAGAGCCCCAAGGGGGCAGGCCCAGTCTCAGGATCGGACAGTGGACGAAGAGGTATTTCTCCTTCCAGTTGTGGATTGAAGAGGGAGCGCCTTTCAGCAACCCCTTCTTGCCAAACTGAGGGGAGAAATACCACCAGTCCTTCGCTGAAGGGTGGTGCTTGAAAGTGTAGAAATGCCTAAACAAAGAAAGGGATGGCTGAACTTCAAGTACATGGCAAAGGAAAAAAACCCTATCAAAAACCTAAAGGAATTCGGAGCAACTGAAGCCAAAGAGATATCTAAGAAGCGAAAAAGGGCAACAACAAAGGGCAGAAGCGGAAGCCGGAGTCCGGCGCGGAACGCCTCCTGATACAGGCAAAAATGATCGGGTGGGGGAGTGCTAGCCCGGTCGGAGGGCCGAGGAAGCTCCAGGTCGTACTCCGGAGGAACTCCGTACTGAACCCTTATCAGTAGGAGTTCATCCGGAGTCAGGGAGCAGGGGATGGTGCCCGGCGCAAAAACTGGGCGAAGCCCCGGTGCAGATGTGGGCTCATCTACAGAATGGGGGTTCTGGGGGGCTGAGGCGGAAGAACTCCCTGAACCGCTAAAGGCGGAGGTGTTGGAAGACATTTCGAACGACTTTAGATGAAAGCCCTAAAGATCCCAGAGAAATCGGATGGGACAAAGGACGAGAGGTTGCGGGAGGCCAAATCGGAGGAATACGACAGAAGAAAATGGAGGAGAAAAGGCCCCCTAGGTGGCAAGAAGAAAAACGAAGGTCCTGGGACTAACCTAGATCGCTTTGGAGAATGCAGAAGGGCGAGGACGGGGATGACTCGAAAGACGCCTAGGGCCAAGGAAGACGCCGAGGGGGGGTCAGGGCTCTCGAAGAAAAGGCGGATACGGTAGAACTTTCAGACGGAAAGGCAGGTTTAAATAGACCCTGGGATCCGGCGCCATAATGATCGCGAATCCCCCAGGCCGATCCGCGCTCGACGCGTGTCCCATTTGCCTCGACAGGCGGCTAAAAGCGGCTGACAGCTGACGGAGCCATTATTACGCCGTATCTGGGCAGCTGCCAGCGGGATTCGAAGGGTCCCTTCGAACCGCCCATTCGAAAAGAC
>NC_025994.2:7020598-7127420 GCF_000442705.2 Elaeis guineensis
GGAGTTCTCCACCGAGAAGATTCCGCAACTACGCCCCCTCAATGCCTCAAAGACCCAGGTACTGATGGAGGTTAGGGAGCAGCTCCCCAGGCTGAGAGGATGCGCACACACCCTGGAAGCGCAACCCCAACAAGTTCTGTCTCTACCATCGCGACCACGGCCACGACACGGAGGAATGCATCCAGCTCCGAGACGAGATCGAGGAGCTCATCCGGTGAGGTCGACTTGATAGGTTCATTCGACGTCGGCCTGAGGGTAGAGAAGATCGGCCAAGGGCCCTGCCGCAACCTGAACCGCCAAGGAGGGAGGAGCAGCCCGGAGATCGGCCTCCAATCGGGACCATCGACTCCATCACCGGAGGGCCTCAAGGAGGAGCATACCTTCCACGACCATGGAACTCGAGAAACCTGTAAATATACTACTCGCTACTTTGCTTTGAATCAAAATTCCTTTCGACTTTGCATATCTTCCCTTTTGGCATGGATTTGTTACGATTGGGGACGACCCCTTCAAACAGTTAAAGCAAGGTCATGTTAGGAACAGGAAGAGAACCTCGACCTAACATGAGCAAAATGAAAGTCCGATTATTTTAAGATCGGACCGGGGGAGAGGCCCATATAACGGCCCTTGAGTGCCCCCACGGTCCTGTTAGGGACAGGAGGAGAACCTCGCCCTGGCATGAGCAAAGTCAAAGGCCCGGTTCTTTAAGACCGGATGGGGAGAGAGGCCCTACAACGCCCAAATGCGCCCCCACAGCCTTGTTGGGACAGGAGGAGGACCTCGCCTAACACGAGCGAAGTCAAAGGCCCGGTTCTTTTAGACCGGATGGGGGGAGAGGTCGAACAGCGCCCACATGCGCCCTCACAGCCTTGTTAGGGACAGGAGGAGAACATCGCCCTAACATGAGCAAAGTCGAAGGCCCGGTTCCTCTTAGACCGGATGGGGGGAGAGGCCGAACAGCGCCCACATGCGCCCCCACAGCCTTGTTAGGGACAGGAGGAGAACCTCGCCCTAACACGAGCAAAGTCGAAGGTCCGGTTCTTTTAGACCGGATGGGGGGAGAGGCCCTTGCGACGACCCTTATGTGCCCCCACAGCCCCGTTGGGAACAGGATGAGAACCTCGTCCTAACCTAAGCTGAGATCGACTGCTTCAAGAACAGAAGGAGAACCTCGTCCCGACGATGACAAAAACTCGGTCGCCCAACAAAATTGGATAAAGGGAAAAGTTCCCTCAATGGCACCTCGACACTTCTACGCGACCCCTCAAAAAGCAAGGGAGGATCCTCACTCGAAGAGAGGAGGAAAACTAAAAAGAAGGCGGCGAATAACGCCGGCAACAGATGAAAAAAAATCGCACCAAAGATCTAAGGAGCCTCGTCTCAACAAAGACGGGAAGTTCCTACCAAACATCTCCGGCCTCTAAGAAGGCTCTCGACACAGGTCAAGAAAACAGCGACACCTTCGAGGTAATGCGGAGTTCGGACCACCAAGCTCAAGTCTACGGCCATGGGCGACAAGAAAAGCGAGCCAGCGTAGCGACGGCTGGACACCTCCAAACGACATCGACGTCGGACAAGTCAAAAGATAAGAGAAGTCCGACGGACGACGATTTAATACACCGCGTGGGCAAGGTAACATGAAATCCCCTTTTCATTTCATTCACAAAATATACACTACAAAATCCAGCGGGCTAAGGGAAGAAAAACAAAACGACGAGAGCAAGACGAAACAACAAAAGAGAAAATGTATGCATGGAAAGACGGAAGGCCAAAAAGAGCCCTAGGGAAGCTCTGCTCCTTCCGATCTCGAATTATCTGCTTCGTCCTTTATCCAGGACTGCCTCAGATTTTCAACTTCTTCTAGCTCTCCCTTTTTCAGCAGCGCGTCTTGGAGCGCCCGACGGAGTCGTTGACTTTCGTTCTCCGCCTCTCGACGCCTCTTTCTCAGGACTTCGGATTCCACCTCAGCGTCCTTGACGGCCTGCTGCTCACACACCAGCTGGATCTTCAACTGCTGCGGCTTGGCCTTCCCCTCCCAAGGGCGACAGAAAGTCCTTCTGCAGTTCTTCTTAGGGATTGGAGTTCATTGGAATCCCGAGAGGAAGCGAGTTGAGCCTTGTCAGCCAACTGCCTTTGAAGACGGGCGACTTCGTCGGTCGCCACCCTGAGTCTCTCTTTGTATTCATCCACCTGCCTGCGCCAGCCGGCCCGATGCATGTCGTAGCTCACCTCGGCATCTTGAAGCTGCTGCTGAAGGTCGGAGACCTTCGACCACTCTCGGTCGCCGTCGGCCCGGGCCAGGAGCTGGGACGAACTTCCCATCGACTGGCCAATCCTCTCCTTCGCAGCCGACAGTTCCACCCTGAGAGCACTGATCTTGGCAGCTTGAGCCCAAATTCGATCGCTGGCGCTCTTCTTGTATTCCTCAAGCTCCTTCGCGAAGTCCATCTTCCTCCGGCTGTACTCCATGATCCCCTTCACGTAGAGGTTCCGAAAGCGGGTGGCCTCCGCGGTGGCTTCAGAGTAACCTTCCCTAACCTGCGAAGCTCGCCTTCCATCTTCTTCGATCTTTTTGTCAAGTGACGAACTTCCTTCCTCAGTCGCTGAATCGTGGACTTCAGCGGGATCCCCAGGGGTAGGGGAAGTGCTTCGGCAGGGCACTGCTATCGAGAGACAAAAGCGTCAAGGCGCGTCTCATCACAGAAAGAAAAGCAGAAAGGGGAAAGGAAGGAAGGAGAAGCCATCCACGACAAGAAATTCAACTTTATTGATTGAATGTTTCTTAAAGACAAAAAGAAAAGGAAAAAATTGCAGTAAAAGAAAAATACAAGGACGGAGGTCTCAGACCTCTGTGGTAGGGGTGGGGGAGCTCGATGTCCCTGGAAGGGGGCTGCGACAGCAGTGGCAGTAGGAGAGGGATCGCCTCATCTTCAGACTCCTCACCTAAGAAGCTGAAGTTGAGCTCCGGAAACTTCCTGGCCACCTTCTCCTGGCAGAGCTCAAACCCCTTGATGAATGCTTCCTGGCCGAATCGGACGTTCAGGTCCCTCATCTCTGCGGAGGTCTTGAACTCCTCTACCACAAGAACCCTGGCCTCCGAGATCAGGACTGGAATTGCTCAGCCAAATTGGCGACCTCGACCTCGCCTTTCTCACCGTCTCCTCCGAGGTCTGCTTCTCTTCCTCCCGGGCCTGTTTCTCTCTTTCCAGGGCCTCTTGGAGGGCGACTACCTCGGTTGCCTTCTCTTCGAGACGGGCGAGTTGGCCCGACGACGCTCCTCCGCTTGGATGGCGTTCCTCGTCCGGTTCGTCGCCTCGATGTTGGCAAGGAGCTGGTGCCCAATCTGCAAGGGCGGCTAGGGAATCTGAGCAGGGGTCGAAAAGTCAATTAAATGAAGATTTGTTTACCTCGAGAAAGGATCCTAGGGAGTCCCAAACCCGCTGCTCAGGATCGGCGCGGTCGATCCTCTCGACGACTTCAGGCAGAATGCAACCGTCGATCAGCCGCTTGATCAAGTCCCTGTCATTGAAGGGGTTCTCCAGCCCTTCTTCGGAACAGAGGGACTCTTCAACGGCGGCCCGGCGGCTACTCCCCTACGGGCCACCGACTTCCTTCTCATCCCCTCTCGACTTCGGGCGCCTCATGGAACGGACCCCCGAAACGGGAGCTCCAGTCGGCAGACTCCTTGAAGAGGCCCGGGGGGCCGGTGGTTCGGCGTCCGAAGGAACGTCGATCGCGGGAGCCGCCTGGGTAGGCACGGCCGAGCTCGTCTCCTCCACTCTGGCCTTCTTTGCTGATCCGGAGGCCGCGGCACCTTTTCTTTTGTGGGCCTTGAGGCCCCTGGCGAGCATCCGTGCTGCTTCGGCATCCATTGCTAAAAAAAAAAAAGAAGAAAGAAAAAAAGAGAAAAATCGAAAATCAGTAATGGGGTAAAAAAAAAAGAAGAAGAAGAGAGAAGAAAAGAAGAAAAAAAGGAGGACGGAAGAAAAGAAGAGGAGAAAAGATGGAATACTCGCAGGATTCTGGGGGCTCAGGCCGATGTTGAACAACAGTTGCTCCCTCAGAAGGTTGGGAAGGGAAGGAGCGGAATAGTCAAGAAGCTTTCGGGCGGCCTGAAGGTCGTCCTCCCCCAGGCTGGGAGCCCGGCGGACGGAGTCCCTCAGAGAGCCCCAAGGGGGCAGGCCCAGCCTCAGAGTCGGACAGTGGACGAAGAGGTATTTCCCCTTTCAGTTGTGGATTGAAGAGGGAGCGCCTTTCAGCAACCCCTTCTTGCCAAACTGAGGGGAGAAATACCACCAGTCCTTCGCCGAAGGGTGGCGCTTGAAAGTGTAGAAATGCCTAAACAAAGAAAGGGATGGCTGAACTTCAACTACATGGCAAAGGGAAAAAAATCCTATCAAAAACCTAAAGGAATTCGGAGCAACTGAAGCCAAAGAGATATCTAAGAAGCGAAAAAGGGCAACAACAAAGGGCAGAAGCGGAAGTCCGGAGTCCGGCGCGGAACGCCTCCTGATACAGGCAAAAACGATCGGGTGGGGGAGTGCTAGCCCGGTCGGAGGGCCGAGGAAGCTCCAGGTCGTACTCCGGAGGAACTCCGTACTGAACCCTTATCAGTAGGAGTTCATCCAGAGTCAGAGAGCAGGGGATGGTGCCCGGCGCAAAAACTGGGCGAAGCCCGGTCCAGATGTGGGCTCATCTACAGAATGGGGGTCCTGGGGGGCTGAGGTGGAAGAACTCCCTGAACCGCTAAAGGCGGAGGTGCTGGAAGACATTTCGAACGACTTCAGATGAAAGCCCTAAAGATCCCAGAGAAATCGGATGGGACAAAGGATGAGAGGTTGCGGGAGACCAAATCGGAGGAATACGACAGAAGAAAATGGAGGAGAAAAGGCCCCCTAGGTGGCAAGAAGAAAAACGAAGGTCCTGGGACTAACCTAGATCGCTTTGGAGAATGCAGAAGGGCGAGGACGGGGATGACTCGAAAGACGCCTAGGGCCAAGGAAGACGCTGAGGGGGGGTTAGGGCTCTCGAAGAAAAGGCGGATATCGGTAGAACTTTCAGACGGAAAGGCAGGTTTAAATAGACCCTGGGATCCGACGCCATAATGATCGCGAATCCCCCAGGCCGATCCGCGCTCGACGTGTGTCCCATTCGCCTCGACAGGCGGCTAAAAGCGGCTGACAGCTGACGGAGCCATTATTACGCCGTATCTGGGCCAGCGTGTCAGCGGAGATTTCGAAGGGTCCCTTCGAACCGCCCCGATTCGAAAAGACTCCAGCACGCGCGCATTTAATGCCAAAATATCTGGGGCGGTCGTGCACAGGATTCAAGGGGATAATTCGGTTGCGAAAACTTCTCTGTACTTCATCCGAAATTCGCACTCGGAAGTAGGGGGACTGGTGTTGGGTATAAAATACCCTCAGCCGAAGTTCTCAGCGGGATTGATCCTCCCAAGACTCTTCCGGCCTTCGACTGCAGATGGTACCTCTCCGGACTTCTCCAACAACCGGATTTCCACGGTGCTGACTGAACTCCCCCGACGGGCGAACTCCTACTGCGCCGCCCAAACTCCTTCAACATGAGTTCCCCAGTCGCCTATCAAGCCGCCCCAAGCGCTCACTAAGCTCTGCCGCCAGCCGACCTCCTACGACCGTCGGCTGCTCCCCGAATCCCTTCCAGACTTCTTCCAGCCAGGTTCAACTCCAATCCGAACTACTTCGGATCTCGCCAACGGCCGAACTTCACCAACGGCAGATTTCTACAACTACTAGACTCCGTCCGGACTCCTACGGGAGCCAGACCCCGTCTTCGACTCCAGCTACAGGAAGACTCCGTCCGGATTTCTACGGGAGCCGGACTTCGTCCCCAACCTCAACTGTAGGAAGACTCCGTCCGGACTCCTACGGGAGCCGGACTTCGTCCCCAACCTCAACTGTAGGAAGACTCCGTCCGGACTCCTACGGGAGCCGGACTTCGTCCCTAACCTCAACTGCAGGAAGACTCCGTTCGGATTCCTACGGGAGCCGGACTTCGTCCCCAACCTCAACTACAGGAAGACTCCGTCCGGACTCCTACGGGAGCCAGACTTCGTCCCCAACCTCAACTGCTGGAAGACTCCGTCCGGACTCTTACGGGAGCCGGACCTCGTCCTCGTCCCCGACCTCGACTGATGGTAAACTTCATCCGGACTCCTACGGGAGCCGGACTTCGCCGCTGACTTTAATTGCAGGTGGACTTCGTCCAGACTCCTACGGGAGCCAGACCTCGTCTCCGACTCCGGCTATGGGAAGACTCTGCCCGGACTCCTACGGGAGCCGGACTTCGCCCCCGACTTTGACTGAAGGAAGACTCCATCCGAACTCCTGCGAGAGCCGTACTTCGAGCTCCTCTCAGACGGGTGGCTAGCCACCTCTCTCCGCCATACACCCTAGCTGAACTCCAGTCGATAGGCCCGGACCCCCTGGCAAGCCGCAATAACGACCACGATTCTGCTCCACTTCCTGCGACGGATTTCACGCGGCTCCATCACTCTCTGGCAGACCGCAGTAATGGCCACGATCCTGCTCCACTTCCTGCGACGGATACCGCGCGATTCTTCCATTCTCTGGCAAGTCGCGACAACGGACGCCGCTCCGCCCCTCGTGGCGGACTCCACGTGGTACGCCCCGGTGATGGCCACGGGTCCACTCCACTACTCTTCGCAACAAATTCCGCCTGACTCTTAGCAGCCCACTGTCAGGCGGTTACAGATATCGCTATCAGTCTGCTGTCCCCCTTTGCCTATAAAAGGGGGCCCTCAGATACGTTATTCTCTAAGCTCTATTTTCTGTCCCAAAACTCTGCTAAAATTTCCGTTCGAGCACTCCATTCTTGTTGAGGCAGAGAACTGACTTGAGCGTCGGAGGGTCTTGCCGGAGCAACCCCACCTCCGATTTAGACTTCTTTTGCAGGTCCCGGCGGCGACCGCGACTCCCTCGACTCCAGCTTCTCCGGCGCAAGCGGATTTTTGCACCAACAGATGTAATATAATATAATATAACAATATAATATAATACAATATAATTTATTGTTATATATAATAGGATTCATATAATATATCATATATTATCATATATTATATTATTGTAACACAATATAATTCTATAAAAATATAATAATAATATAATAATAGTATATTATATTATAATATATTATGTCATATTATTATATATAATAAGGGGAGGGTGAGAGCCGTTGGAGAAGCGGGGTGGAGGGATGGATTTTGTACAATTTTTTTTTGAAGGATAATTTTGTCCAAAATTTTTTTACAATATTGTCAAACAAGTGGTAATCTGGATAGCCACCTCTCCCTAAGGCAATCCAGATTACCTCCTGAGAGCTAATCTGGATTGCCACCCAAAAAGCATATCAAACACGATAATCTGGTGGGCCCATGTTAAATTGAACGCAACCTGAGATCTTTACATATATTAATCTTTAATCAAATAGTGATAGAGATCACTTTCTAGGCTTTTAGCTCCCTTCTATTTTGTTATTTTTTTCAAATGCCAACATCTAGTGTGGATGGGATTGTGGGTTGTGAGTGGAAGGAGTTGGATTTTGAAGTGCTTTCTTTTATCTGAAAATAAATGTTATGTAATTAAACTGAATTGGATTTAAAAATAATGTTAGACTTGTTTATTAGATCGAAGGTTTTAAGTAATTTAGTTTACTTGCACCGGTACCATGTAAATTTTAGGCCTTGCATATTTTGTGGATAAATTCCTTTAGAATATGCGGCCGTCTGTCACATGCTTGTGCTAGTGAGACGGGGCATGATGGGGTGCATCTAGAAGAGGGGTGGTCCTAGGGTTGATGCCCTTGCCTTCTTAGGAAGCCCAATGGGGTGCAAGGCTTGCACCACTTTAGATATGGTATGATACGATATTGTTATGGTACCATATTGGCAGCCAATATGTGTTGGCATATCGAAGCAATGTATGTTTTTTATTTGATCTTTTTTCTTTTCTGATTTTTTTGGATTTGTGCTTAAAAATTTGATTGGGATTGTTGTCTAATTTGTTTTAACCATGTTTTGATGACCTTTTATCATGAAAGGGAATTGGTAGACCAACCAATGTATTTATAAGTAAAAACTTATGCTATATAACAAATTGAATCGATGTTAATGTATTTAAAGTATAAAATACATACAGATGTCTAAAAGTTAGTGGAGTATCGATGCGACCTGTAGACATCAAGATCATAATGGTATTCTGGTGAAGCTTTATGCCAACTCTTGAGGAGGTCAATATTGCAATAGTCCTCACTCATCCTTCCATAGTCCACTAGATAGTTACTCTAGGAAGTCATTCGTTTGAGACTAGGTTGGCCATTCGAAGATGTTGATAGCAAAATCTGATCTGAAAAATGGTTGCGACTGCAAAGGATAGTAACTATTGGAATGCGATGCTTCAGACAATCTGTGTATATGGGTCATAAGCTGCCAGTGTGAAATAGTATTTGATGGATACGTCCAAGGATCCTACTCCACAATGTCAGCTATTGCAGCAGCATCATATCCCACATGACTAAGTCATCCGTCTCCTATTGTAATGGTATTCTCATAGGCTCTATTTGATCATGTCTTGTGGTCCCTTTCTTGTGTGGCATGAGTAAATTAGGACTTATCAGTGAATTGAAGCCTGTATTGGGGCCATGAACCATAAATTATGGTGCCTTGTGCCCGTTACCTTCCTGGCCACCAGATGCATCATGGAATGAATTGTCATCACTGGCACTGCATGATGATTTGGGCAACCAGTTATCAAATGGCTTGCGAGTCATTGAATCAGAGTGAATGAATTCCTTCTTTAGTCTCTCCAAAGAAGATGCAATTGCTTTTCCTTTGCCTTTCTTGCTGTGTTAAACAACTTCTTGTCCTAACTCTTTTGTGAGGATCAACTGGGCCCTCTACCTAACTAGTTTGGGTACCGATGTGGCCACTCGGAATCTCTCGATCAAATCGCTGGAAGGATGTCTTCAACATGGAGCCTTCTAATGATTGGCTGCCCCCAACCCTTGTGGTTGATCGGCTAGAAGTGAGTATGGAACAAGATTTTAAGTCATGGTGGGACGAGAGGCATCCTGACCGTCCCGTCCATTCCTATGAGAATGGGATTGGGATGGGGTTTGGACTATGACACCCATCTATGCGGGGACAAAAGAAGAAAGGGGAAAGAATGAAAGGAAGGAAAGATGAAAGAAAAGAAAAGGTGAAAGGAAAGAAGAAAAAAAGAAAGGAAGAAAAGAAGGAAGAAAGGAAACAAAAAGAAGAAAAAAAGAAATAAAGGGATAAGAAAAAGAAATAAAAAGGAAAGGAAAGGATGGTAGAAGAAGAAGAAAGAAAAAAAGAAAAAGTAAGAATGGGGGAGTGACAAAGGATATATATCGATATGCATAACTGACTGCCACCGTGATGAGGCGGGATAGTGGGGCATTTCTCCGTTCCATGGAGAAATTGGGACACCTCCATCCCACTGGATTTTAAATCTTGTTGTGAAATATGTCGTTTTGTGCATTGCTTTGCAGCCATCCTAGTCTCTTTGGCTACGAATTTGGTTGGTCAAGGAGGCAATCTTGGCTTATCTAGCTCTGACTCTTACTGTTGGCCATCAAGCCATCCATTCATTGGATCCTCTTCATCATGCATGAAGTTTTTGTGAAGTGGATTGCTGTACTTTAGCTCAACTTTCTGTTCAATGCACCTCAACCACAGATGCAGATTGTAGTGGATGTACACAAGATCCTTCAATTGCTCGTGTGAGACGATTCCTCTATTCATTGTGGATGATGGTGAAGATAGACCACTTGCACTTAGTCACTAAAGGAGACCATATGTGAGAGGATTTGCATCACGAGCCATCTTGGGTTCCTGGATGATAGGCCAAAGTGGATCCATCCTTTATTTGCAAAAGCATTTAAGAAAGCTACATATGGGACACTGCTAATTATTAATTTCATAATATCCTAGTAAATCCATCTCTTAAAATACCTAGACCATTCTTGCTTTGCTTGCTATAGCTGGCTCATCGTCGAAGTAATCCGAGCCCTCCCTAAACATTTTCAACCATAGAAAAGATAAATGTTATAAGATGTCAACTATTTACTCGAGTTTTACATAGTGGGCAGATTTGACTTACCTTTTCTAGACATAGGGCAGCGGCTCCCGGATCAGGCTTCATCTGATAAATAATATTGCATAGAGCATCCAAAGATGGTGTACTAGAACTTCGGGTTTAGATAGTAGATTGTCAATACAAGTTACAATTGATTTAGTATTACAGTTGTACTCAAAACACATAGCAGTGTGTGGCGAATAGGTATATGAGTGAAATTACCTGCTAGATCAAGTCTCTACCCATCTAATGGTCTCACTTTTGGTCGATGATGTCAATATGCTCTTCTGCATACCTTGGATTTGCCTCCCTGATCTGGACCTTGGCAATTATCATCATATGGTAGAGGAAGCCCATATGGGGATATCTCTTGCCATGCATGGTCCTTAGCACTCTATACAGTGACTTAGAAGCATTTAAAATCCTGTTGGCCTGTTGCTAAGACTGTTGGCTCACTATCAAGCCCTCCATATGACTTAGTGCAGACTTGGGCATATCCTACTCTTTTGCCACTCAGTACTAATGAACATTTGACATAGGCCTGCTTTCTTTTCAATGAGGTTGAAGAGTGCAATGCAGTTTATAGCAAATTGCGTGTAGACCTCAAGATCTCACCTCCTATATACTTCCTCATTAAAGTAAGCATCCATGTGTGTTTGTGTATGAATCGTGATGGACTAGGTTGGCTCTATGACCTCCTTTACTTTGCGAATCCTTCCGATATCCATCAATATTAGATCAATGCAATGTGTATCACATGGGGTCCAAAATGTATGCGATTGCCTATCTGTTAGGATCTCCTCCGTAGTCCCATTATCAATGACCACTTGCGCTACATTGTGTTCTCTTACATGATCAATCATCTCCTCCAATTTGAGGATATATTGAGTGTGATGTACTTGATCAGAAGCATCAATCGACTTTATGGAAGAAAGTCTTCATGCTACAGTAAATTAGAAAGTTGATGATGCTCCACCCATTGGGACTTATACCATCGCACATCACAATCAATGCTTACGCTTCCCACTTTAAGAGGCTATCCAATTCTTCAACTCCTAATTGTTGTCTAGAAGATCATTGTAGATATCCTTCGACCTTGGTGGAACCATATCTGGTCCGATGCCTTCGATGGAGGTGGTGGCAGCCTCACAGTATGTGTTATCTATCGTATTAACCGGAATGTGGCTAAAGTGGAATCATGATGCAACGACTCTATATGTCATGTCCTTATTGTCCTTGACTAGCATGGTGTCTATCCTTACTACAAATCTCCGCTCGAGAAGGCATGTGGATCTAGATCATGAATAGTGGCTTATAGCAGAATCTATTTGGAGAACTTTCTTTTTCTATTAACAAAGGCCCCAAGTATAGATGCTAATCGAGCACTACTTTTGCCTACGACCTCCCTAAGGACGTCTTGAACTCCATATTTGCCCTGGCGGCCCTTGAACCAGAGGCTAATTCGTATTGAGAAGGCTTGGACTAAAATCGAGTCTTGTAGCTTTGTGGCCCTTCAGCCAGAGCCTAAATTGTGCCTTCTCGTCATCTGATACAGAATCCTTGGTGCCCTCCAGATTGTTGGAGTGATACAACAATGGTTGTGCTACTTGAAATTGGCGAAGTACTTTTTCATAAGTTGCAGGAAATCTTGCGGGCATCTTTGATGCTAGGACACATCGGGTAACCACTGGTTAGATGCTACTTTAACTTAGTTATCCCTCCCCCTCCCCCTCCCTTTTGAACTTTGTATTGCACCATATGCATCTCCATTGGTCTCGACCTACGAGCATTTGCCCATTTTTTAATCAATGTCATGCATTGGGACCTTCTTATGTGGATTCATTTCAACTTTATTGAGCATATTCCAAATTAGCCCAGAAAAAACTAATATACGTCATCTACATGTAATACTAATTTTTAATATTTTATAATTAATTAAATAATTTTAATTAATAAATTAATATTAAATTAGAAAATATATAGAAATTTATTTAATTCAGAATAATGTAGAATCCTAACAGGATGCTATATATATATTTTTATCTTAGAGTATCATTATTTTTTAAAAAAAAAAATAAATTTTCACTGTAATGCAAAAAATTACTTTTCTACTTCAGAAAATACTTCTGAATTGTTTTATATAGAATACTAATTTTTTAATTTTTTATTACTTATATATTTTTTAAATTTTTATTTAAAGATATTTTAAATTATAAAATAATTAGAAAATTAATTTGACTTTGGATTGGTGTAGGACCCTACCAAGGATGTTACATGTATTTTTTTCACTTGTAGGCATGCACAAATCACCACTCGTTTTTCAAATTTATTCAACTTTGGGTCTAGATCATGATGCGCATGGTCATGCCCAGAATTAAATAAATTTATACCAAATTTTGATAGAGTGTAGCATGCATGCCTCTAATCTTGTTACTAATTTTACAGAATTTTTAGTCAGTTATTTTATTTTTATTTAAAAATTTTTATTTAAAAATTATATAACTAATGAGAATTATCGTGTTGATGGTATTATGTAGATCATCTATACATCTGCAACATATTATGAAATTATACCAAAATCGAAAAATTTGGCACAACCTTATATTCCCATTTTATTGCCAATTTTCGGCCTCTAAACAGAAAAAGCCAAGAAATGAAGAGTTGGAGAGGCTCATTACCTGATTTTAGCTTGGCTTTGGCTCAAATATTGAGATAACCTGTGTTTTCCCCCTTTTTGTCAATATTTTAAGAGAAAATGAGAGGCAGAAAATCTTCATTTCCTTTCTGGTGAAACCAATAATGCAGAGATTTAGTCTATTTGTGTTTATAAATGTCCCTCCCAGATATCCCATATGAATCATATTATAAACAAATAGGATAAAACATAATGCCTGTAGAAATTTCTGATATTTGCTTTTGTAAATGTCCTTCTGTACTCTTTTCATAGATTTCAGCTTCAATTCTATGAATCAATTGCTGGTGTATGTGTATCATCATTGAGTAGAAGTCTTTGAATGTAAGTCCCAAACAGTCTTTTTGTTCCAATATTTTTTTTTCCTTGTGTCAACTTCACTTCTTTCAGCAAATGTTAGTCTCGTTTATAACATATTTCTATATGATATGTGCTGGTCTTTTCCTTTTATGCTAGTTCTTAGATAATCAGTCCGCCCAAGTAGCCTGATGCATCAGCAATTATTTGCATGCATTGAACTTTTCTCTCTACTCATTGCATTGTTCATATCTGTATATTTTTCTAAAAAATGACATTTTCAGCTTTTGGCCATTTGGTCCTCAGCATCATACTGCCACAATCCTAATGTGCTTATGACAATTTAGGATTTCCTTAGCTACCATCGTCAATAGTATTCCATGTATTACTGGGCACAATTTTAGGCTTGAGTTCATTTTTTCTATGTTTTATCGCAAAAGGATTCTTTACTACACTTTCCATTTTCAAATGTGCTACCATCTCATGTTTTGGTTTATGTTCTCACAACTTTTTTCCTCCTAATATTTACATTTGTAATTACTATCCCATATTGATCAAACATTTTATGACCCCAGCTTTTGCAAGTTCTCTGTATCATGAGAAATTTAAATAATTTTTTTTTTAAAATAAAGCATTTTATATCTTTTCTTTGAATCAACAAGCTAGTATATTGTAACTGTTGCTTGTGGAGTTCTTCCCACTGCTGTGGAACCAACTGAAGGTGTAGTGGGACTGAGAACCATCGTCAAGCTATTTGTAATTGTTCTGACTGAACATAGAGTATTTATTAGTTAGCCTTATTGATAAGTCTTTACCCACTTATATTGATTTTCAGTATCTTCTACTGATACATCCTGGACATAGTTCAATTAGTATATGTCATCCATACAAATAATTTTGTGCTTTTGGATCCATTTTGCTATTGGTTCTTTTTGAATTTAGAGTCCCCTGGAATAGAAAGTGTCTACTACTTATTACTATTACTTTAGCAAAAGTCTTCTTTGACCTTGCCATATTCTTTTATGACTCTTTTACGTGAATTTGAGACCCTTTACCACTATGCCTTTATAAGCTTGCATGTCTTATTTCTAAACCATCCAGACAATTATTTCTTATTTAATTTTTAATTGATGCTACTTGTCAGCTTCCTTTAAAATACTCATTGTTAACATCATCCTTGCTGGTTTTAAATTTTAATGCACAGATTGATCAAGATGTGCTTACATGTAAAGTTTTGGACTTGTTTACATAAATGATTTGCAACATTTTTGCAGGTTATCTGTATAACTTTCAAACAAAGGAATTTTATGATCTTAGTTATGGACATGAATTAGGGGAAGGTCCTGCAAGATTTGGAGGTATGTCCAAGCAAATCTTTCCTCTCAAGAAAAGCATCACTTCACTAGGTTAAAAATACCACTATGGAGATCTGTGATATTTATTTACTTTGCATATGGCTTATTAGGTATACTTGCTTAGTCTATATGGTTGAGTAATTTACCATGCCAAGTATAAAGTGTAAGCATTTCAATGGTTGCACTGCTTATTATTTTTCGTATTGGATCTTCATAACTGTCATGAAATTTTTGGATATAATTGAAGGCATGGGATGATACTGGGTGCCTATGTACCATCTTGTTTGATCATAGCACTCAGATAAATCAAATTGCTATTACATCTACTCCACAATTTGAACAGTTTTTAATTGCAACTAAGTGAAAGGCACAAAGAACTTTGGTTTGATTTCTGCTATGATTGTCTTCCCCTTCTGGATTATCTCAGACCTATTTAGTGGTTCATTCGGCTGGTCATGCTTCTCCTGTTGTCATCAGTGACCAATGATAGGAGAAATGCTATTTAACAATCTGAGTACACTGCCATGCTAGGAAAGATTTAGCAGATTTTGGATAGTGACTGAATTGTTATTGAAAAGAAAAATGATTTCTTTAATATCTTTTTGGGTTGAATGGATGCTTTTCGGGGTTTGTAATGAACTCCTTGCATCATCTTATCTAATAGAATCTGATCTTTGACCTGTGCAGACTACTTTGTGACGAAATGTGGCGTGCTTATTATGTCACTATTTGTTTTCTTCACGACAACCATGTCTGTCTCATTTACTTTGAGAGAAACACAATCTCGCATGCTTAAGTTCACAGGTTTGTGTTCCTTTTCTCCTCCATGTTCTGGTTTAGTTAATGACAGCTTATATTAAACAGTTGCTCCAACATAAAGTGGTTCACTTTCTGTTTCTTAATTTTTCCAGTGCAGCTCCAGCACCATGCTCGCCATCGGCTTCCCACGTTCCAGTTGATATTTGTGCATGTGATTGAATCTTTAGTTTTTGTTCCGGTGAGTGAATTTTAAATTTATTGGTCTCTACAGACTAAGCTATGTAAATCATTTGGAAGGCATACTTATGATATGATCCTGTGGCTTTGGTTCTTTTTTGTGCTTTTTGTCTTCTGATAGAAATTATTCTTGGTTGCTGCAGATTATGATTGGAATCCTGTTTTTTCTATTTGAGTTTTACGATGACCAGCTACTTGCATTCCTGGTTTTAACTCTTGTATGGTTGTGTGAACTATTTACAATGATCAGGTACTTCCCTGACTTCCCTCCTTTCTTCAGTAGTATGCCTTAAAGTATGGTAAAATCATAGCAGTTGTGCTCCATGCGGGCCACAGTGATAGTGTTGTGCTTAAGCTATTTATCCTTAACAAAAGAATACGTTGCTCATGCAAGAGTTCCTACCTGCTCCTTTTACTTGCAGGTGTGCTGCTTGTGATTGGAAGTGGTATTCCCATGATTAGCAGTTTGAAGACCACTTCCAATCACATGTTCCATGTCAGCTTATAAATGGAGTGCACAATAAACTTGTCAATGCGTATTGCAACTGTCATAAAAATTGCCTAAGATGCATGAGAATACCTAGAAAGAATGTCGAACGAATGGATTTTCCTGCTGACAAGTTTAGCCGGAATTGGAGCCCTAAATCTGGCTGACTTTTTATAGCTATGTTTGGTTTGCAGTGTGCGTACATCGATATCTATGCAGTTTTTTCCTCGCTTCTTCTTGCTCTACTTTCTGGTTTTTCACATCTACTTCTTCTCGTATCCTTATGGTATGTACCACCTATTCCAGTTTTTACAAATGCTTCCTGATTTGTAGGCTTGATATTTTTTGAATTTCCTGGATAAAGAAACAAGAGGCATGTTGGGCACTGCAGATAATTCTTTTCCAAGTTAACTAATCCTTGTTCACCATTCCCCAGGTTTTTCATATCTCGCTTTCTCTGCAACTGCTGCATTCATGCAGCACTTAATTCTTTATTTCTGGAATCGCTTTGAGGTAATTTTATTATCAGCTTGATAAGATGGTACCAATCTGTTATTTTATTAAATAGCTTTTATTTATTTAAACGGCCATAGCCAACTCAATTTAGATTCATTGATTCTGGAAAGTGTTCTTTTGCTCCCGTTCTTCTTACTTTTCTGTATCTATGATCTCAATGTTAAAGAAGTAACCACTGCCAGTTTTTTAAAAAAGCTTGAATTTGGCATCAGTCTGAGAGATCCTGAACCAAGATCCTGAGATGCATCTTTAGGACTCTTGTTGCCCTTTAATAAGAATTTATGTAAAATGCTCTGCATGTTGCCTATCTTTTGTCCGTTTTCCTGATAAATTCCTGGAGGCCCTTGTCTTCTTTTTACATGGCTTCTGCCCTTTATATGCATTTTTTTCTTGTCTGAAGAGTATGCTGCATGACAAGCTACCTATCATTATTTGGGCTGCCTTGAAGGGTCAAACATGGTCCTTTTGGGTTGTACTTGACCAGCCTGCTTATGTACCATCGACAACTACTGGAACAATTTAGGGACCCGTTAGTGCTTTCTAGCCTTTCTCAATCATTTTACTCTGCAACCCCATCCTAGGTTCCAGCCCTTCAGAGGTTTATGAGGAACCGAGGTCAGATGCAGCAACAGGCTGGTGTTCAGATCACATCATCAACCATCTACACCTCGACTGTGCATATTGCTAGAGTAAATGTGAGAAACAGTGGTGTAATCAGTAATGAGGTTGGAGATGGACCCAGACTTCATTTGGGACCTGATCGTCCGGGGTCTGCTGAAAGTACAGAAACTCGAGAGCAGTCAGTGAGGGACAGCCCTGATTCAGGAAGCAATGACCTCCACTTTCCAGCTCTCGGTCCCCGACAAACAGGAACTGCTCCTGGCTCCAGCCTACTCAACCCATTTAGTTCCCTTCTGCTTTGGATCTTAGGAGGAGCTTCGTCAGATGGCATTGTATCATTCTTTTCTATGTTCAGAGATGTGCGAGACCAGGGCCAAGTATTTCCAGAAAACCCCCCAAATGGAGAAGTTGTAACATAAGTTTCTACATTTTCCCCAGTTTGAAGGGAAAGATATCCAGATCCTCAGTGGGCAACAGACGACAATTTGTCGCAGGGAAGATATGATGCTGGGCTTCATTGGGTTGTGGTGGGTGCCACAAACATAATGGCCTGCACCTTGTTATAGAAATGGCTTGGTTGATATAGTCATTGTTCAAGCCATTGTTTTTATTTTGTTTATTTTGTTTTTTTTTTAATCTTCCATGTAAGCGGCTTGTATCATAAATTTGTACTGTTTATCCGAGTGGAACGGAACCAAGTAAATCCTACTTGTAACGATGAAATGAAATGTTATATTGGCCATTTGCAGGTGGAACCTTATGAAATTATAAATTTTGTGATGACTTGTGGTGAATCTTAAAACTCATATGGAACTATAGCATAACAACGCAGATCTTGAAATTGAAATTGGCTTATCCATGAATTCTGACGAGTCATAGGGTCACCTTGCTTAATGTTCTGCTTTTGCTTCGTTTTTTTTGAAAAAAAAGTTTATTGGGAAGCCCTAATTATACCATGCTTGCCACGCACGGCATCTCACATTTATGGGTGTTTGGGTCGCCTTGCCTTAATGTTCGGTTTTTCTTTGTTGTTGTTGTTAAAAAAACTGCGGAGATTCAGGGTTTTTTGGAAGCCCTAATCAGCTACGCGCACAGGGCTGATTGCACGCACCTCAGATCTATGGGCCTTTGGCCGGGTTGGGTTCCCCCGTATCTCTAATTATCTCGTGGCTGGCCTTTAGATTTGTGATGGTTTCATGTATAATGTACCACGAAACACGTGGATAAAATACTTGTGCATGGATCTTGAAGTCTGCACTGTTTATGGGTTAAAAACTAGTTTAATGGAAATAAGCTCTCTTTATTTGTTCTACTTTAATCCATCGAACTGCTGGAAAATAATTCTTTATTTCAAGATTAAAATAACTATTTAAAATAAATAATATTATTTTTCATTTAATTTGGAATATCCTTCTGCATGTCTATTTATTTTAACATCAATTCTTCATTTTTCATATTGTTGCAATATGGTCTACTGTTTTCAATGGGAGTCGCTTATCAATTGACATAGATATAGCTGGCCGGAAGTGTCCACCTATCAGTTGATGTGGAGATAATTATATGATATGGATTTGTCACCAGCATTATCCCTATGAACAAAATTCACTCCCTATCACCTCCCTCAGTCCTTACCCTCAACCATCTTCTTCAAGACAGCCATATAACTCTTGCTGCCGCCACTATCCCCCTGGCGCTATTCATGGTTGGGATTGGATTTTCACTAGCTTTGACGATCTGTCCGACCACAATGGCAAGAATAGCTATGCGCAAGATATTAAATTTTATGAGATGAGATCATCCTAATTTTTTTATGTAATAGGATGCGCTGTCGTCCTGTCCCATCCTGATACTGAGGATAAAGGATGTCCCAAGACATCATCATCGGAATACTGTGACATTAGCGAGATGAGCTAGACTCGACACGTGGGATAGTATCCTATCTTGGTGTCCCGCTAAGATGTGGCTGTGTGAATGAAGTATACCAATAATCAATTCAATTCTGCATGCTCCCCAAGATATTCGATCCTCAAGATCAACCGGCTCTAGAGATCCAAATTGAGCAATAGTGGGCCGGTGAATGATCAACTCTAGCCGACCATAGTCTTTTGGAAAAACAATCTTCTCCTCTAACCCTTCGATGGGTCTATCATAGAAGACCTTCATAATGTTCACATTGTTGAGGACGTGCCCCATCTTGTCACCAGGGATTCCATGATCAACAAGCAGTCTGACCTTTGCATTCAAGTTTGGGAAGAAATAGAAATGGAAGGAGACTACAAGGTGCTCAAGCTTCGAGGGTAGAGGTCTCAAAGCACCAACTCACAGTTCGGTGGAGGGTGAGGCTAGTGATTTCAATAGATTGGAGGAAAATAGGCAATGATGGAGACGTTGCTCCTGATTCCCTCACCTGAGGTCGGACGTCGAGGTGGAGATGGTTGAGGTGAGATTGTTGCTGGAGCTCCACCCGAATACCTGCAAAAAATTCTCACTGAGATATTCTCTGGTGAAAACCCTCCGATGCTCAAGTCAGGAGATAGAGAACAATGAGAGGGAGAGAGCAAAGAGTGGAGAACTTACTTTGAGGGTCCTGAAGCTCCTTTATTTATAGGGGAGGAGTTAGAGTCACATCCATCTCGAAGTCTAGATAGCTTTTCGGATTTGGCATGCAGATTGATTAGAAGAAGTTATTTTCTTTTGCAGGAGATCCAGTCACGGAGAAATTCTTTCTATCTGGACTTTCTCAATTTAGGATAGGTGGATCGTGTCGAAAGAAAATATAGCTCGACTGTGAACAAGTTATGATAGATCGTTCAAGATCGAGGTGAGTAGGATAAGGGTCGAGGAATCAGAAACTATTGCTAACTCAATAGGTTGTATCTAGCAACCTTCATGTCTGTCGTATACCCGTGATTTGATAGGCATCCATCTACCATAGCTCGACCGGCATTGAGGATGTTGCAGTCGAGGTCGAGGTACAAATCTACAATAGATGCCCCTCACTCTCGAGGCTGAACTTGTACAAGATTGGACAAAGAGAGTTAATCTGAGGTTGAGGCTGACTTCGTCGAACAGTCTTCTATTGACATGTGTCAAAGATTGATTTTCTAAGATGAACCATCTTCAAATCTGGACCGTTGAATCATTGAATCCACGAGAGCTACGTCCTAACCAATCACAGGCTGTCATTTGGCGATCATCAGCTTGGGGAGGTAAGCAGACAATAGATCAAAAACGTCTAAGCCCCCTATAAATAGGGGCCGTTGTAACTTTATTTTTATTGTTTTTGCTATTCAGTGGAGAACTCTGGCACTTGAAGATTTTGCTTGGTTGCTCGGTTGAAGTCGATCTTCAGTTGACCCCTTTTCATCTCTTGTCTTGCTCGATCGCATTACTTCCATAGGTCAGTTCTCTGTCATCGCTATCATGAGTGCATCGAGTTCATTCCCATCCTCTTGGAGTTCGGGTGATGATGTGAGAGGTGCAGATCCTGAGTCCGAGGTAGCCTACTCTTCGGATAGGCTCGAAGCAAGTGAAGTGCCCGACTTTGGTCCGTTTAGGGTGAACTCCATCCTCACCCCAAAGGACTTGGAGATCATTAGACTAAAGTACCAGATCCTGACCCAGTTTAGACTAGAAGTCGCCATTCTCGGAGAGCGGATAGCTCTGCCTCATCAAGATCGGATAGGCCTTTACGAGGAATCACTGAAGGTCGGTCTCATGCTACCCATTCATTACTTAGTTGTAGAATTTTTTAACTTATATCGAATAAGCCCCTGTAGTATAGCGTCGAACTCATGACATCAAATTTTAGCTTTCTTCATCTATTGTCTTCTCCTTATGGTCAAACCGACTTCCCGTCTCTTTAAGGCATGCTTTACTTTGAAGGAGCATCCTACAGAGATCGGATGGTGGTATGCCTCTCCTTGAAAGGAGCGACGTCTCTTCCGAAGTGCTCCTTCCTTGGTTCACGGCTAGAAGGAGTGGTTTTTTTTTATCTCGATCAAGCAATCCTAGGACTTCAATACGTCATGGGCTCGACCTCATAGGTCGGTGGTCAAAGCTCCTACGTGATTGGATGCCGAGGAGGAGACATTGGTGCAAATATTCAGTTTCACTCCCCCTCCATTGTCCAAGCTTCTTAATAAGGAGTGTTTGTTCAAGGTCGGGTTAAGCTCGGTCGACCCTGCGCGTAAGTGTTTTTGCATTTCCTTTAGTTCGGATTTCTTTTCTTTTGACTAACCTCATCTTCCGTGCAGAAATGAGGCCCAAGGATATTGAAACTCTTCGCCAGATCGCCAAAGGAAAGAAGGCAAGCATGGCTCCAGCTCCTAAGTACGGCCGAACTGAGGCGGTCCTTGCCCAGCCTATGGCTGGTGCTTCCTCAAGGCCCAGTAGCACTCCCCCAAGGAAGGAGTCCTTGGTGGCGGGTGATGTGCAGCCCCTCAGGTCCACCATCCCAGGGGATGCAGTCCCCCGCCCTTCAACTTCATCATTGCAGTGGAGTTCGGATACTCTCCATATTTTGGTGCGAATGTTGTCACGCCCAACCTACTTATCGGCTGAGATTCCTTGACACTGATGGCAGCGCCTTCCGAGTCCGCGACTCATACGATTCTTTGCTTCGGGTAAGGGACGATCTTTTGCTGATTTTTAGCTCTTTCGATCTTACCATTTAATATTTGCTGATCTCTCTTTCTCTTTTTTTTTAGCTCGTCCATCACGTGGATCATTTTGCCGAGATGATCAGGGAAGCTCGACGGATCTCCAAGGAGGCCGAAGAGAAGGCCGCTGAGGCCACCCGAAGGGTGGATGACGCCCAACTCTCATGATTGAAGGTCGAGGATGAGAACAGGTCGCTGCCTGCCAAGGTAAAGTGACTTGAATCTGAGCTCACCAAGGCTTGAAGTGATGCAGAAGCTCGGCTATCCGCATAAAATAATAAGTGTAAGGAAAAGTTGGAGGCAGCCAAAGTCACTGCGGTCGAAGCCTTCCGCTCCTCGAAAGAATTTCACAAGATCATGGTAGAGTTCAGCTCCGACTCATATCTGCAGGGGATTGTAGACTTCAAGAAAAAGGTCAGGAGCCACTTTTTCGATCTCAACTTAAGGCCCCTAGTGTTGGACGACGAAGAGGAAGTCGGCAAGGTCGGAGATGAAGGACTGTGAGTTGAAGACCTCTTCAGTCCGGTTTAGGAAGATCAGGCAGCCGAGGATGTGGCGTCGGCTTAGCCTCCTGCAGTCATCATCCTCTTGGACCCTGATGAGGCTGATGAGTCCCATGCTCCTGAGGGAGGGTAAAAAACTATAGCTCAGCCCAGGGATATCCGGGCTTGATTATTGGTTGGTCTTTTTTTGTAAACCTCAGTATTTGCCAAGGTATTTTATACTAGACCGACCAATATTTTATAAAAATTTCTCTTCAATGAAGTTTTTTTCTTCATATATCATGTTGTCAAGTTGTGGAGATTGGCTGTTGAAACATAATGGAGTTCTGTATCCAACCTTAGTTAGATGTAGCTAGCCATAGGTAATCGTTAGTTAGAGTTGCGCCTATCACTTTTAGGTTATCTTTCTAGTGGCGAAGAGTAGAAATTAACGATGTTTCCAAACGAAATCCATTGCACTTCGATAGGTAAAAGATTGGGTTGTTCTAGACGGATCATTTAGCTCATTGGAAGATGAGAAACTTGTAGGAAGTCATACAGACATACTTCGCTCAGCTCATCCATGGACGAGAAGCACGTGTTAGAGATCCACATGGAGAAGCACTCCACTCTTCGATCGTGGTCGAGGAGCGCGCATTGGAGATCCGCATGAAGATGCATTTCGCTCCTCGATCGTGGTCGAAGAACACACATTGGAGATTTGCTTGGAGACACGTTCGCTCGTCTGCCATGGCCGAGGAGCGCGTGTTGAAGATCCATATGGAGATGCGCTCCACTCATCGACTGTGGTCAAGGAGCGCATATTGGAGATCCGCATGGAGATGCATTTCACTTCTCGACCATAGTCGAGGAGCGTACGTTGGAGACCCGCATGGAGATTCATTTCATTCTTCGATTGTCACCAAAGAGCGCGCGTTGGAGATTTGTATGGAGACGCATTCTGCTTTTCGATCATGGTTGAAGAGCACATGTTAGAGATCCGTATGGAGACATATTCTGCTTAGCTATGGCTGAGAATTGCGCATTGACCTTGACTGAGGACCACATGTTGGAGATCTGCATGGAGATGTGCTCCGCTCCTCGACCATAATCGAGGAGCATGTGTTAGAGCCCGCATGGAGATGCATTCCACTCCTTGATCGTGGTCGAAGAGTGCATGTTGGAGACCCATATGGAGATGCGTTCGTTGGAGACCCTTGGAGACTGTTTGGAGACACATTAATTCGGAGAAATATGTAGATTTGCAAAAATTATTTTTTATTATTTAATTCAATATAAATTTCAACTTAGGGATGATAAATATGCAAATTATCAGAGTTCTAAGTTCTAAAGATTAGAGTTCCATCCAGTCAGTGAAGACGATAAACCCTTGGTCGAACTACTTCATCAATATGGTATGGGCCCTCCCAGTTCGGCATGGGCTTTGATCATTCAGTCGGGCGTAAAACTTCAACTCGATGAAGAACTAGTTCTCCAGCTAGGAAGGATTTTTCTTTGACTTATAAGTTGCAGTACCGAGCTATTCTTTATTGGTAGTTGGCCATCTGAAGGCATACTTACTCTCGGAGTTCCTCCAATAGGTCCAGATTTGCTCTCAACCCAGTGGAGTTGCTATACTCATCGAATTCTTCCACTCACAGCATGGGCAAGCCAATTTCAAGAGGTATAACAACCTCAGTCCCGAAAGCTAGTTTGAAGGGGGTCTCTCTGGTTAGAACCCATTGAGTTGTGCGATATGCCCAAAGCATATGGAACAGTTATTTGACCCATAATTCTTTAGCTCGACCTAGGCGAGCCTCGAGTCCTTGTAGCAAGGTTCTATTCGCCACCTCTACTTCACCATTGCTTTAGAGATGAGCTACTAAAATCAACTTGTGGGAGATGTCGAGCCCTTCGCAAAATCATGTGAATTTCAGATTATCGAATTAGTGCCCGTTATCAGTGATGATGGCTCAAGACAAGCCGAATCGATAGATGATTAATTTTTATATAAAATCACAAACTTTGGCTTCAATGATAGTCACCAATGCTTCCACTTCTATCCATTTGATAAAGTAGTCATCGCAACGGACAAAAATTTCTCCTATGCCACCGCAATAGGAAAAGGTCCAAGGATACCCATCCCCTATTGGGCGAAGGGCCAAGGCATGGTGATCAGAGCCAGAGAGATGGAAGGTTAGGCTGGATGTTTGAATTCTCTGACACTGATGTATTTGCTCGCTATATCAGCAGCATCCTTTTGCGTGATTGGCTAGAAGTATCCTTGTTGTAACATCTTATTGGCAAGCGCCTTGCCTCCCAAGTGATTGCCACAGATCCGTTCATGAACTTCTCGCAGGGCATAGTCTATTTCTGAGGGATGGAGACGTCGAAGCAAAGGCAGAATGAAGGATCTTTTGTATAATCTCCCATCATAGATGAGGTATTGCAGTGCGAGATATCTTAGCTTTTGCCTTCATCTCGATCAGTAGGCAACACTCCGTCTTATTGGTACTGAAAGATTAGATCTATCTAGCTCAGCTCAGAATTTGTTTGTATCATGGGAGACTCCTCAATACTTGTCTTTTGAGGGTTTCTAAGTGTGAGCTTTTTTTTTGGTCGGACGTATCGAGCATCGTGTACTTTGATAAGAGGTCAGCCCACACATTTTTCGATCTCGATATTTGTTAGATGTTTATGATGATAAAGTTGGAGATAAGATCCTTGACCTTTTATAGATATTTTATCATATTGGCTCTCATGCTTCATATTCTCCCTGGATCTGATCGACGATGAGCTGAGAGTCACTATGAACTCTGAGGTGTCGAACTCCTAATTCCTTTGCTATTCTTAGACTAGTCACCAACACCTCATACTCACTTCATTATTGGAGCTAGAGAATTTGAATCACAGTGCACACTCCATGGCCACTCCATCTGGGCTAGTTAGAATTAGTCCAACTCCCAAGCCCATGATATTTGAAGAACCATCTATGTGGAGAATCTAGCATTGTCGGACGTTGGAGCTGTCTCCCCACCATTCTGTTCCTTATCCGGGATGGTGCATTTCAAGATGAAATTGACCAATGCCTAAGTTTTAATGGACAATCTTGATAGATACTTTATGTGAAACTCTCCCAGCTTGATGGCTTATTTAGCCAGCACCCTGAGGTATCAGATCGATAGAGTACAGACCTGATTGGTTAGTCGGTAAGGACAACAATTGTATGTGCTTGGAAATATGTGTTAAACTTCTTGGAGGATATCATGAGAATGTAGATCTTCTCCAATCTCGTATATCGCATCTTAGCATCATGGAGAACTCGACTGACATAATAGACTGGCTTTTTCATCTTGGCCTCCTGTCGGATGAGGATCAAACTGATCGTTGAGGGTGAAACTGCAAAGTATAAGTACAGCACTTCTCTAGACTCTAGTTTGCTTAAAAGGAGAGATGAGCCGAGGTATCTTTTTAGCTAATCAAATACGGTCTGACACTCATCCGATCATTGAAAGTTCTTCGCCTGTTTAAGAGCTTTGAAGAAGGGAAGACTCCTTTCGATCGATCTTGAGAGAAATTTGTTTAGAGCTGCGATTCTCTCAGTTAGGTGCTATACCTCTTTGATTGTCCTCGAAGATTTCATTTCTTAGAGAGCTTGAATCTTTTAAGATTTACGTCAATCCCTCTTGTGACACTATGAAGCCCAAAAATTTACCAGAGGTGACACTGAATGCACATTTGCTAGGATTGAACTTTATTTAAAAATGCTGTAGCTTGACGAATGCTTCTCAAGGTCGGTGATATGGTGCTCAGTGGTTCTACTTTTGACGAGCATATCGTTCACATACACTTCCATATTCCTACCGATCTACTCCTTGAAGACTTTATTGATGAGTCGTTGTAGGTCGTACCTGCATTCTTCAAATCGAATGGCATGACCTTCAGCAAAAAAAGATCTTGATCAGTGATAAAAGAGATCTTCTTCTTATCTTCTAGGGTCATTCAAATTTGGTTATATTCGAATAATGCATCCATGAAAGATAAGAGCTGATACCTTGAGGTCGCATCCACCAGTTGATCGATCCGAGATAGAGGATAGTTATCCTTGGGATACGCTTTGTTAAGGTCAATATAGTCGATACAAGCACGTCATTTCTTGCTAACCTTCTTGATCAGATAATATTAGCTAACCATTCCAGATAGTAGACTTCTCGAATGAATCCTGCCTTCAGAAGTTTGTTGACCTCCTCTTATATGGCCTTCTGTCACTCGGGAGCAAAGTTATGCTTCTTTTGTCTGACCAGACGATGCTTTCGATCTACATTGAGCTGATAAATTATGACCTCGGGGTCGATGCTTGGCATATCAGAGGCCAACCAATCAAATACGTCTACATTGGCCTGGAGAAAAGAGTTGAGGTGTCGATGATCCTCTTCACACAGGTTCAAGCTGATCTTGACAACTTTATTTGGATCCTCGTCAATTGGCATTGGGATGAGATCTTCGATCGGATGGTTTTTTTGTTCAGTCAGCTCATCCCGCATGTCAAGCTCATCCATCGATTGCTCCATTGGTGATGCTTTGCATAAGGTCGCCATGTAACATTCCTTCGTAAGTTGCTGATTTTTTTGGAGCTCACCGACCCCGTAAGGACTAGAAAATTTCACCGTCAAATGGTAGGTTGACACTATAGCTCAGAGAATATTCAATCCAAGCCAACCTAAAATAATATTGTACACTGACGGATCTTTACTACGAAGTAGTTTATTTCCATGATAGCCTATTTTGGAGCTCGTACAACTATCGTGGTGAGGGAGATCGTTCCTTTGATGGGGACCGTACTACTCAAGAATCCAATTAGAGATATATTCCTCTTCTCCAGTAGCTCAGAATTTAAGTTCAAATGAACAAATGCATCATAAAACAAAACATCTATTGAAATTTCATTATCAACTAGGACTCGATATACATCATAATTAGTAATATTTAAAGACATGACTATAGGATCATCATGTGGATACTTTATTTCTTTCAGATCAGTTTCAGAAAAGATGATTTCATTGTCAGTCTCTCTTCTTAGGCTCTTTTTCTTCAGCTTGGCTCGACTTAGAGGTGCCATAGCCGAGCTCCCCCCATAGATCATACGAATCTTATCTGCTATTGGTTGATCTCTACGGGAGTCTTCTTATCGAGGAGGCTCATCGCCGGGTTCTTTGGGATTCATCATTCATCAACATAGCATCGAAGATGTCCATATCAGATAAATGCTTCTATCTTCTCCTTGAGCTGCCAGTATTCTTCCATATCATATTCGTGATCCCGATGGTCCTTGCAATACTTTCTTAGATTTTTGTCTGTGCCAAAGCAACCATCCTCCTCGATCGAAGGAGCTCTTCTTGGCGTTCTATCTCTATCAGTATCTGAGCTCAGGAGGTGTTGAGTGGAGTAAAGTAGTGAAATCTCTATAGAGGAGTTCTAGATCGATGTGGTGCTACAGGAGATCTAGATCGATTTTCTTGAGGTAAGGTTTGAGAGTGACGAGGCCTTTGTTTCACAGTCGATGCTGTACTTGTTGGTAGTTTTCTTCTTTTCTTGTCCGACATTTGACTGTGACCCACCGTCGAGGTTCTCTCCTTGCCGATCTTAAGCTTTCTCGGCTTGAGCATACCTTCTGTCTATTCCAATATTTCGGTGAAGTCCTTCGAATAATTTAAGTTGAGTGAGAAGAGGAGATCATTTTGAAGAAGCCCGACCTTCAGTGCAGTCATCGCCACAGATTGATCCAAATCTCGTACTTCCAAGGTCAAAGCGTTAAAATGATTATTGGTCTCAAAGAGGTTCATTCTCGCTCTACTTTATACTGACGAGAAAGTCTAAGTTGGGGCACTACCGATGGCTGCTGATGAAGTGCGTTACAAATATCCAGCTTAGCTGATGGAAGGAATCCACGGTATTTTCTTGCAGATTTAAATACCAGTGGCGAGCTACCTTTCTCAGGGTTGAAGAGAAAGCTCGGTAAAGAGTGCATCATTAGCCCTTTGTAAGAGCATGAGGGATCTAAAATTCTTCAAGTGGTCCACTAGGTCGGCAGCCCTATCATACGGCTCTATCTGCGGTATCTTAAATCGAAGTGGCAGGAGCTTGTTCAAGATCTTCTGGGTAACGATGGGTCAGTATTGAGTCCCAGGTCGACATCTAGCCATTGCAGGGCTTGTAGCGTGTCAATCTATTGCTGCATCTCTTGGAATCTCCTTTTCAGATTGTCCTCTCGGGTTAGGCAGTGACGAGGGAAGAGATGGCCGACGTGAGTTCCTCCTCTAGATCGAAGTAGACGACCGCCTGTGCCTATACTGAGCTAGATTGTCGGGGTAGCTAAGACGGCTGGCTCCCACCCTCAGACTATGGGGAGGTCGGTCTATCGATCTTCCCCTAACCGGCTATGGATTTTCTGGGATAGGATGAGGCTCAGTGTTCTGCTTCATCCTCCTCACCGTGGCTGAAAGAGCTTGCACCTATTGCATGAGACTATTGTATTGATCTTGAGAGACTGTTGGTGTTGCTGGTGGGGGGTTCTCTTAGATCGAACGTGGTGGTGCATTCATCGATGGGGCGTTGTTAGCTTGTCTGCCGTTAGAGCATTGTGATGTATTTGATGTACCCCTTCATGTCTTCATGGTGACTAATGGTGAGCTCTCTCTCTCAAAATAGGATCTTGAAATTAGTCGAGGGCCCTTCCTCTAGCACCAAGTGTTGCTTATGATTTTTTCATCGAAGGTCAGATGCTAAGGTGAGACTGCTGTTGGAGCTTGTCCGAATACCTACAAAAAGTCCTCATCAGGGTATTCTCCAGTAAAGACCCTCTGACGCTCAAGTCAAGAGATGGAGAACAATGAGAAGAAGAGAGTGAGGAGTGGAGAACTTACTTTGAGGGTTTCGGAGTTTCTTTATTTATAAGGGAGGAGTTAGAGTCGTATTCGTCTCGGAGTCTGGATAGCTTTTCGGATTTGACGTGCAGATTGATTTGAAAAGTTATTTTCTTTTACGGGAGACCAATCATGGAGGAATTCTTTCTATCTAGACTTTCTCAATTTAAAAGGGATAGACCGTGTTGAAAGAAAACATAGCTTGATTGTGGATGAGCTATGATAGATCGTCCAAGGTCGAGATGAGTAGGGTAAGGGTCGAGGAATTAGAAACCACTGCTAACTCAATGGGTTGTGTCTGGTGACCTTCATGTTTGTCATATAATCGTGATTTGATGGGCATCTATTTTTCATAGCTCGATCGACATCGAGGATGTTGTAGTTGAGATCGAGGTACAAATCCACAACAAGAGGGATTCTGGATTGGCCAATTCCAGCTCTAGATGCTTCTAGAGGAGAGATGTGGCCTCCCTTCATCAAAATTGTATTCTTGCAAGGAAAGTAATGATGCCAAGGTAAGGATTCAGTGTTAGAGAGAGAGAGATGAGAATTAGCTTATCGGAGGTGGCATTGTAGATCAATGGAGAGGTACTTGGGGTGCAATGGTGAGTGATGCAAGGATTTTGCTGGAGTTGGAGGTGCATAGGTTCCAACCTTGTGATGTAACCATTGGAGGAAGAGAGGAGCAGAAGGGATAAGCAAGGGTTGTTTATAGTAGAATGGAGAGGAGACAACAGTGATGGTGATATTAGAGTTGGGTTGGATTGGGGGAGAAGGCAGCGTGAAGTATTGCTGGTGCCATTACTCATGATTTGACTGCCAGTCTGCATGGAGGATAGGGACGATAGCTACCGAGGGGGCAGGGTTTGGGAGAATTGGGGCAATGGTGGTGGTGGGTGCTGTTCTCCTCTCTTATGCCTTGGTTGGGAGAGAAGAGAAAAAAATAGGAGAGAAAGTATTGTTCTCTTAGTTGGGAGCTTTTTCACAAAGAAAAAAAAAGGAGAGAAACAGAGGGAATACAAACCTCCTCAAATCTATAATTTTTTTCTCCTCTAAATCAAGTGGATTTGAAAAGAAAGAAATTAAAAATTTAATAAAATTTTAATAATTCCATCTTACTCCTCTAATAATAAAGAACTAAATTAATATTACATTTCAATTCTAGGATATCAAGCCTCCCACCTGATTGAGATTCCTACGGACGAAAAAAAGAAGCTGCTTGAAGCCTCCTATCCGATTGAGACTCTTGTAGATGGAAAAAATGTGGAAGCACTTTTTATGAAAAAAATCAATGAAAATAGAAGGAAAGATGGAAAAAAATTAAAAGGTAAGATATTTTTCCCCTTAGATTATTTTTTTTAATTTTCACATCTCTTTTTTGGAGATCTATGAAGAAGGAGAGCACTTGAGGGAGATAGAGGGGTTTCTTGGCTCTGGAGGATGGAAAATAGAGAAAAAATTGATGAAAAATATAAAAAAAATCAAATAAAATAAAAGAAAGATGGAAAAAATAAAAGTCGAGATCTTTACCCACTTAGATTTTTTTTTTCTGCTTCTCCTTTTTAGAGATTTGTGGGGAAGAAGAGCACTTGAGGGAGATGAAGGGGTTTCTTGGGTTCCTTTCTTGATTTTTTTTTTGTTTAAGTTGTGATGATGTGAGTTGTCCCTTGAGGTTTTGAGAGCTTAATCTTGGTAGAAGCATGATATTTTGTGGATTCTGGGATATGAATATGATACCAAATCTATGGTGTGCTTGCTGCCCATCAGCTTTTTTTCTCTCTCTTCATTTTATTCTTATTTCAAAATTTATTATTATCTATTTATTATATAGCACAATATACTTATTTTATTTAAATTTAATTTAAAATATGTAATATATGAAAAGATAAGAAAATAAAAAAATAGATGAGTTTCTCTCATGGGAGAGAAGTCAACGACTAGCTGCAGCTGAAGTTATTTATCATGCTGTAAATTTTATAGTGTGACGTAGGCTTCATCATCGTATGAATTATATTAATCGACATATTAGTTAATTTTTCATAGAAAGATAACTAGTATGAGATAAAATAATATAATATTTAAGCATGAATAAAAAGTGTCGCGATGTTATTCTAATGGGACTACAAATTTTTATAAATTTATGTAAGATTTTATAAAAAGATGGTGGTCTCTAATTCACTCAATGAGTAACAGTTGAAGAGTCGGTTACTAAGTTTCTTCATACGTTATCATATAATATGAGAAATTATATAATTTTATTCTTCTTTCGTCACTTTAATAGGATCATTAGTTGCCATTTTTATAGAGTACTAAAAGCAATGATATCTTTAGAAGATCAATTTTTGGTTCAACTCACAAGAGAATAAGTTTCCTTAGAAATACTCAACAATAGTATATTTTATCCATATTTCAAGATAAACCAAATTTTATTTAATTTATTTTTAATTATATAAATATATATTTAAATGAATATTTATAAAAAAATTATATATTAGAACTATGTATGAGCTATTGATAGAACACATATTCATGGAAAAGTATCTCGATCTAATGCCCCAAGGTATTATGATAGGAAGGATTATCTAATATAAAATATATTGGCTGTATGCTCATTTAATTTAAAATTTAATATCTTGCCTAACTAGGAAGGGACGATATCTGGCTCAATGATAATTAAAAATACACTTAGAGGAGAAGATAAACTAGAGATTCCTCAAGATAATCTTCAATAATTAATAAATTTTATATTCTTTTATAATACAATACATCTATTATTTTTTTTAATTTTTATTAGATACATATTATTTTATTGATACGGGATATATACTAAGAAGTAGACTTATCACACCTCATAGAGGAGCGCACTATCATTTGAAAGAATACTCCACTTGAGCATCAGAAAATTCTTGAGAGTTATTAACTTTCGATATGCATCATTGCATAATATAATAGAAAGAGCATTTAATGTATTAAAAAATAATTTCCTATCTTTAGAAGTACAGCAGAGCCCAATTACTCGGTTGACACATAAATGGAGATTATTTTGGCATATAACATCTTGTATAATTATTTAATGGAGATAAATCTTGATGAAAAACTTATTGATGAAAAACTTATTGATAAAATAGATTGAGATATTTTAAACCAATCTTCATTTCAAGAAGAGGTCCCTGCTCCAATAGATGATGATGAAGATGTTATGCGAGGAGAATTTTTAAGAAATTATATAGTATTTGACTGTGCAATGAGCAATTACTATATTATTTGTTTGTTTATTTTATTATATATTGAGCTTATTATAGTTGATTGTACTTGAAATTTTTTTATAATATTTATGGTTAAAATTTTTATATTAGTGTTCAATATATATTATATTTTTTTTTATATTTTTATGACATAGATATTATCAATAAGCAACACAAAAAAAGACCAATGAAGAAAAAAGAACGTTTGAGATGGACACCTCATATGGATGACGTGTTCATTGAAGCAATGATTTATCAATAGTGAGCAGAAAATAGGTCTGATGGAAGTTTTACATCCATTGCTTTGCTCAATTGATTAAAAAAGTGAGCGAAAAATTTGGCACAGATTTAAACAAGGCTCATTTGAAGAACCGCTTGAAGTCTCTTAAGGCAGATTTTAATGAATAGTTTGAGTTATTTAGAAATAGATTTAGTGATTTTGCTTGGAGTTCAATTATAAAATTATGGATAATAAAATTTGAGGTTTGAAAGAAACTAATAGAATTATATTTTTGAATTTGATTATTTTTTTTTGGTTCTTAATTTGATTATTGTTAATGCGATATTTATATATTTATATATATTTTTTATACTTAGAAACATCTGAATATAGAAAAATGAAGGACTAAACATATTCATAACGATAAGAGTTTAATGAAACTATTTGCTAAAGATAGGGCAATAGGTAAAGGTACCGAAACTATAAAGAAGAAATGGTGAAGATGGGCTAGCTCAAATGAGAGTCACACAGATACTATTTATGATATTGATTAACTGATATCCCAAAATGAAGTTCACCACAAGTTCAAGTTCAGACTCAAAGTATAACAAGTTCAAAAGATAAAAAAATAAGCCTTCAATGGATGTTGATTAAGAGATTGAAGTTTTAAAGTCAGTAATTGATAATGTTGCAGATTCAATTAGAGAGAAAAATTCTATTATCCAAAAAAGTCAACCATATGTCTATACAGAAGAAATTTTTAATGAATTGGTGGCCATTGGAATGGAGTCATACTTACTTGATGATTTATCTTTTTCTCATCTAAAATCTAGAAAAATAAGGGCCATTTTTGGTTGTCCAATTAAGAAGCGTAAGAACATATTAGAAAAAATGATGTAGGGCACGTAAGTAGGTTCTTGATGAAATATAGTAATGACGGTGTTTGATTATCTGGTTGGTTGTGAAACTCTTACTAAATTATTAGAGTGTAGAACTCTTACTAGCTACCGAAAAAAATGATATATGATTGGTATATTTTGATTATCCTTGATGGAACTCTTACGGAATTGATTTTGGAACTCTTATTAGTTGTTTTATGTTGTATTAATTGAGTAAATTTGGACTTTAGTTGTCAAATGTAATGTCAAAACAGTAAATTCTAGACTTTGATTGTCTCCAAAGATATACTGAAAGCAAATCCAACTATTATTAAATTATTGTATATTCTTTCAAAAAAAAATTGACTGTATTTAAAGCATGTCCAAGAAAGATATAACTTTTTCTCTTGGTTTTACAATCATATACTTTGGATGACCTTATCATTTCATCTTTTTCCATTTTGTTTCGTTTTCTTTCTTGGTTTAACACCCCATAAGCATACCAGAACATATATTTTCAAGTTAAGCATACCATGGTCCAATAGCAGTTAGCACATATTCCTATTATTTTTCATAAATTAGTATGGTACATGTTATGTTCAAGCGTATAATAGTAAAAAAAGGCTATAATATTTTTTTTTCCTTTCTTCTTTGCTTCAATCAAGAAAGGAGGAAATTATTTTCTTTTCTTTCTTTAAACTCCCAACCAAGTTCTTTTCTTTTCTTTTCACTCCTTACTAATATTTTTTTTTTCTTTTCCAAACACTCAATTAAGGTGTTAGGGCGGAGGGTTGGTGGTTAGGGTTATGTTTTGAGGTGGGTTTTACTCATGAGGATAAAGTATGATAATATATTTATATCACATAATTACTTTTATGTCAATTGAGACAAATAGGAACTTTCAGCAAACTATGTCCATGTAAGCTGATAATTTAGCGTCACCGGTGAGGTCTGACTACAGCTAAAAGTGGTGTGGATAATATCCATTCGGATCTATTTTTATATCCGAATAAATTTGGATATGGATAGAAAATTGAGGAGCTGACTAATATTCGTATCTATATCCATATTTGTAAAAAAAAGATATGGATAGATAACTATCCGATCAATATTTGAATATTCAAATCTATCTGTAATTCTATATAATTTTATATAGCACTTATTAACTTTTAAAAAAATATAAATCATATAAACATGCTATTAACTTAATTTATCATATATTTAGTAATATCTTTAATTCAATAGGCATAAAATTTAATTATCTAATTATATTTATAATTATATATATATCCACACTTTCAATATTTATACATATCGAAGTTACTCCTCTTCACACAGAGCCTTATGAAATATATATGGATATGGATAGATAAATATTCAATCCATATCTGAATATCCGAATCTAACTGTAACTCTATATAATTTTATATAGTACTTATTAACTTTTAAAAAAATATACAATCATATAAATATATTATTAATTTAATTTATCATCTATTTAGTATTTCTTTGATTCTATAGTCATAAAGTTTAATTATCCAACTTATATTCATAATTATATCCACACTTCTAGTATTCAAATTATATACACATCTATTTAAAATAAATATGAATATAAATTTTGTATGTGAATAATATCTATATCTATATTTATATTCATCAGATAAAATAAATATGTGTATGAATATACTGATATCTTATTCGTATCCGATCTGATTTCAATCCTAGCTCTGACCTTAATTAGGAGGAGGATGGCCATACTATAATATTATGAAAAATAAAGAATTGATATTATAGTAATTAATATATAAAAGTTATTTAAAATTCATATAAAATATAAGAGGTTATTTTTTTATTAGGGTAATGGTACCAAGATCACTCAAGCCTAGCTATATACAAATTTGAAATCTTGACCCTATGTCTAGTTGGAGTCATAAAAAGAAGGATGGATGTCTTTTATTCACTATTTGATTTAAAAAAAAATCTATCAAGGATGAGTGAAAAGGAAGAATTATTTTTTCACTTGGATCATTATTCTTCATCCTCCTAATTTAGAAGGATGGATGGAGTATGTAAATAATGAATTTATACACTGACAAAATTATTTCTTATTAGCTTCTTAACAAAACTTTGACATTTTTTTTATTTTTTATTTATATTCATTTTTAATTAATATTTATGTAAAATTAATTAACTATTTAAATCAAATTATGAATTAATTATTTATTTATATAATTAATATATAAATAAATTTATCCATATATGATTAATTTATTAAATAATTTATTAAATCAAATGAATTTATATATTTCCCTACTTATTTAGTATAAATAAATACTATAAATTAATAATAATAATATTTATTATTATTATTATTATTATTATTATTATTATTTTCATCCTTCTATTATTTTTCTTCCAATTCAATCTTCGGGATTCGCTGCACAGAACAGCGTATCCTGGAAAAACCAAAATTTGAACTTGCTTCTCGGTAGCCTTACCAGAACACCGAACCCACCACTAAGGGGGACAGAAGCCCAACATCTAGCTCCGAAACAACAATTATGGCACGAAAAAACAACAAAAAAAAAAAAAAATCTATATCCTCACACCCCCCCAAGGCGACGGTATCAGTGAGGTTACCACTATTTACGTCTTCCCCTTGGAAGGTCGAGAGAAATTTAGAGAGAGAGAGAGACTCGAGAGCGAGGCAGCGAGGAAACGGACGGCCTCCCAAAAGTTTCAAATCAAGCCCCTCATTACCTTCGTAAGGGTTTCGATTTCTCGATCCGGAGCTAGGGTTAGGATTTTTTTCGGCAGCGGAGATGACGCAGAGTGGCGGCGGTGGGTGCGGTGGCGGGGCGGATTATCACCTCCCGGACGAAATCCTGGCGGTGATGCCGACGGACCCCTACGAGCAGCTGGACCTGGCGAGGAAGATCACTTCCATGGCGATCGCGTCCCGGGTGTCGAAGCTGGAGATGGAGAACGGGAGGATGAGGCACAAGGTGGCGGAGAAGGATCGGGTGATCGCGGAGCTCCAGGACAAGCTCTCACATCTCGACCGGATGTTTCAGGAGGCTGACGCCCGGTTGAGGGTTGCTTGCGAGGAGAATGTGAGCCATCGAATCCTCTTTTGCTGCATTTGATGGTGATTTGCTTCTTGAAGATTTTTTTTTTTGATTAGATTGAACTGTCAAAGGAGCGTGATTCACTGGCTCAGACGTCGAAGAAATTAGCCCGGGATTTAGCAAAGGTGCGACGCTGTCTTCTTTCATCCTTTTTGTCCTTTTTCTTTATCTTTCTAGTAAGTGACTTCATATTGTATACATTTGGTTGGACTGATGCTAAAGATTTTAGCTAATATACATTTAGTTGTATTAAAAATCTGAGACCTGCTCCAATGAAGGAATTGGCCTATTGCTTGTGAAATCAGGAGCATATATCACCACCAACAACAGCAACAAGAGCAGATAGTAGCACTGATCTGTAATCTTTCAGTGATTTTGGGATATCTAATTTTTTATATCATGGGTAAATTGCAAATTTCTGAATTGTTGATTTGTTTAGTTTTGTTACTTGAGAGATTGCTTAGAGAATCATATGATCAATAAAGTTTCATAAATAATCCAAGAATTTTTCTAATAATCTCGAGAGGCTGTCTGTCTGCTACTGTGACAAAAATCCGCATTAAAATTCTGTGCTCAAATCCATGTCCATGATTTTCTTTTTAATTTGGTTTGATGTAGAACCCTCTCCTAACATTTTTGTAAAGTTTAAGAAGGCAAATCTTTACAAAATTAAAATTGTGAGACCCCATTAGCTTGATTTTGTTTGCACCAGAATCATTTTGTTGGCATGACTCTGCAAGGCCTTCATTAAGGACCTAAACAAAGGCATTGATCTAAGGTTTTCAGTCACGGTAGCTGACCTTGTATTGGTAGCATATGGTATGGGTTGGGTCGGTACTGTGGCTCGTCCTATGAGACCATATCGCCTCCAAATAGATGTGTACCATGACCTACTCATATCAACAATATACCAAGATGAAATGGTACAGGTATAGAGAGTAGTACTGTGAACCTTGCTTGGTATGGTGCATCCCCATACCAACAAATGGCATGCTGTTGGATTTGTGACAATTTTGTTATGTGTTGGTTCGGTATTGTATTGAGCCCCTATATTGTATGTACTAGTACATTATCAAGTCAGTATAGCAATGCGTCAATACAGAAAATACTGTTCTTGTTCAGTTATAGGGGTCAAAAATGAGACATATTTTAATTACTGTCGTTACTCTATGGTATAAAGTGAATCACTTTTTGTGGCTAAGTCATAGTCCACATAGATCCTACAAATGGAAGAAGAAATCTTAACTTCTCTTTTACACCAACTTCCATACTACCATCTGACATTTTTACTTCTAGTTTGGTCCCATTTGCATGCATATGGAGTTTCTGGGCTAGCTGCAATAAATATATTTTGTAGAATTTGAAATCACCTTGAGAATCACCAACCATCATCTAAAAATAATTCCTAAAAAAGAAGGATATTTGCATGGCCTCAAGTCCTCAATTGTTACCACCATCCTTGTATACTTATAATAAAGGAGAAAATTTTGCAACACTAGAAATGAAATTTTCCTTACCCACTTATGTGGAGAATTTGAAGCGAGAGATGCAGGAATTCTCTAAAGATAACTGAAAACTACTCACATTGTGTTTTCTTTCAAAGAAAAATCTGACCTAAGTTAATGGCTTGGATTCATTTTTTTGATGTAAAACCATCATTCTTGGGATGTGCTGGAAGAGAACTTTCCTGATGTCTTTTTCCAAGCATTACAAGCTCAATTAGCTTCATTAGTTTAAGTCATCTGGATGGTGTGACTCTATTGAGGCCTCACTTTAAAGCTCAAAATGTATGCTTTATGCATGTTCAGTTAGCAATGAGACATGTTGGGTATCTCTTGTATTCACCTTTATCTTTAAGTTTTATAATGATGGCATAATAATTGTTCTTGTAGTTTGTTTTATGGTTTGAAATGTACTCTTTATGTTTCATTTATTAGGGAAAAGGTTCTTTTTGGTTGGCTTAGGTTAATTTCAATATTTTCTAATTAATTATGGGTTTGATATGAGTTCATTGATGTACACATTTTTTATTGGTAGGGGCAAATTAGGTCATTGGCTACAAGATTTCTCAAAAAAGGAAAGCTTCCTCTGCCTTATGTTAGACATCACTGCTTTTTTTGGATGATGAAGTTTTCGCAAATTATCTTAAAACATGACTTGTACATTTTTCAATAACTTTTGTGGAACTCTGAAAGGAGGTGAACATAACTGAACATGACTGGAAATAGTTAACTATGATTAGAAGGACTCGGGTCCATAGCTGGTGATATGCAATAATTTGTGCTATTTTCATTAGGTTTAATACAAAGATACTCCCACGTAGAGATGTAAGGACAGAATACATGTTCGATATAAGCTTCCTTCATAAGTTTAGGAGGTAATTCTAAGATAGGTAGTGCGTATATGATGATGCCGAAAATCATGAAGACTACTTCTAGTAAAATACGTTTCTATTGGATAATTATGTACTATGCTGTTTACTGTAATCAGGAACCAGTGCATTTCTTTGGGAGTGGACTCTTAAAAGTGTTCGTGAAGATTCCTATCTGAAATAATAATTGATCCACAAAGAGAAATATAGGATACGTGAACATTCTCCACTTATCACGATTAAATCAAGTTGAAATTACCTTTCAATTGTAAAATGAGTTCTCCTTGACATGAAGATTCCGAAGGTTTTAAAACACACACAGAGGAGAGAGAGAGAGAGAGGAGGGCAACTTATTGTATGAAGATAATTAGTTTTGCATACTCAAACTATTGAGTAAGAAATGGCTATGGAAGTTTAAAAAAATGTAGATTGGTTGCAAGTAGCTGAACCAAAATCATCTACATTGCAACTGGCAGAGTAACATATATGCTAGCAGCCATTCTTGAGCAGCGTTTTGTGATGTCACTGATGCAAGGGTTGCTTGGTTAATTGGCTTGGCAGAGTATTGGACTAATGGCCTCTTATTGGTACTTTGTCCTGCAAGTGAGTCTTCTATTGTCTTTACCTACTGTAACCTAAGTGTCTGGCAAATCCATTGTTATAACATAAGAAAGTATTTCATGATATAGCATATGCCCAATGACTTGAGGCAAATGATATATTGCTCTTTGCACCTGATTTTATTTCAGCTGTATGTTTCATACGTACTGCTGTTGTTTTTATCTGGCATCTTCATGTTCTTTATCAATTTCTTCTTTAGAAAGTCTAAGACACTGTTTCCTTTGGCAGTTAGAGACATTCAAGAGGCATTTGATGCAGTCACTGAATGATGATAATTCATCTGTAAGTTCATCCAATTATTTGCAATTAAATCTCCTGATGCATACTCTTCAGAAGCTTTCTGTTGTCCTAATGAATTAAGATGATTGAATTTTCTTTGGCTTTTCTTTTCTTTTAATAATGATCTCCTTTTTCTCTGCTTAGCCATCACAAGCAACCGTTGATATTGGGACCTACGATCAGTCAGTTGCCAAAGCATCTTCTTGGAACGTTTGTATTTTGGCTTAATATCCTTTTCTTTTTACCTGACTGTTTTTCCCTGCCAAAGTCTTTTCTTACTGTTGGTTGCTTGTATGGTTACTTTCATGCTTATGGAGTAGAAGATGAAGGGACCATTAGCTACTCGGCATCAAATCTAGTCAGTGGACCTGCCGAAGTGGCAAACATGATTCAAGATGGTGCATGTATAAGCTTATATTGTATGATCATTATCAGAAATTTGAATTGTTGGTGGTGAAATTTGAGCCGTCTTGTTACAGTGGCAAACCCAGCTGGGCGGAAATTCTCCATTACTCCACATATCACCCCACGTCTCACTCCAACTGCTACACCGAAAGTAACATCAACTAGTGGGTCTCCTAGAGGATATTCTGCTGCAGGATCACCTAAATTGACATCTGGTGCCACTTCACCAACAAAACGTTGCTTTGAAGGGCGCACTGCAATTTCACCATGGTATCCATCAAGCCAGCAGTCCTCAGCAGCTAGCTCTCCTCCTCATGGGCGCTCTATGCCAGGTTTATGAGTACCAGCCAAAATTCATGGTTTAGAATTTCTTTTGCTTACCTAGAGCCATAAAGATTTATGTACTTTGGATGTTCTCAGACGGATATGGGTCAAAACTAGAATTACATACTCTAAATTTAGAAGATAACAGAAAACTTTGAAAACATGTAACTTTAGAAAATTTAACAATTATTAGTGATCATAAGACATTTGAAAACTTATTGTAATTATTATAGCTGCCTGGTATGCTCTAGATAGCTGAGGAATATTCTGAAAAAGGAAAGCAATATTTTTAGATAAAATTTGCCACTTAGTAGATAAATGCGTGAAAATCTAGATAATGGAAGATGACAGTGTATGCCTAATATAGTATAAAAAAAACTTACATTTTTTTTTGGCTAGTTTATCCTATTTAGATAAATTCAACGGTTTCACCCAAGCCAATGAACATTAATTGGAGCTACTATAATTTAACCTGAAGCAGGCTGAAACTGCTTTGAAATAGTCCTATGATTTCACCATCCCATTTTGCTCTTACAGATCAGAACATTCAGCATGAATCATTTATACTAACAAACTTATGATAAATTACTTTATTTCTTGTTTCCAGGACGTGCTCCTCGTATTGATGGAAAAGAATTCTTCCGTCAAGCTAGGTCAGTATATGCTTCTGGATGTGCCATAGAGGATTAGCTAATGCCAGTTTGTTGTAAAACTATTCCAATGCTTGTGCATTTCAGGAGCCGACTCTCCTATGAACAGTTTGGAGCATTTTTAGCTAATATCAAGGAACTCAATACTCACAGACAGTCACGGGAGGTAAGTTGTTGCATCCTTTGTTCACTGCTGATGTGGCAAATATCCTTATCTGTCAAGTCAGTTGTAGATAATCTGTGTTCCATGCCTTCTACCAACTTGCAGGAAACTCTAAAAAAGGCAGAAGAGATATTTGGTACAGATAACAAGGATCTATACGTATCTTTTCAAGGCTTGCTTAACCGTAACCTGCCGTAGAATTTAATTCAGGAGAGACTGGTAATATTACCCTCTCTCTCTCTCTCTCTCACGCCGCGCACACGCGCACACACACACGCACGCACATACAGAAGCTATATCCTAAACCTATGCCTTTTGAGACAAATTCTAATGGGAGTAGTGAAGAGTTATTACATGCTTCCTCTCATTTGTTGATTGAGGTGTTATGTCATTTTAGATCCTGCTGCCTTCTTACATAACCATCAAATCTTATTTCCATTCGGCAAAGTTCTGCTAGTTAGTGCAAATTCTAGTTGCCATTATTCAAAATTCATAGGCCATATATGAGAAGTTCGCACTTATTAGCATTTGGTTTTTGTGTTGACAGCTACCAGAAATCGGCTCCGTCCTACACAAAGGTTGTACCCTTTCAGTTCCATTTAGCCTGACAGAGTTGTCCAAAAGTTAGAGAAAAGAGGTTTTGCATAATGCAATTTTGGCTGTTGAATACCAAAACGTTTTAAATTGTTTCGGACTTGCTGAGTGGTTGTGTTCTTGCATGTTTTCTGAGGAAATATTGTAATCTTGAACTCAATTGCTAGCTCCTCGATGAGAATAAATGGAGGTTACTTAATTATCTTTAGATTTTGTCAAGGTTGTCTGTATGCTATTGTTAAATTCTTTGAGGATGATCACTCATTTTGATGATTATTTATCTGCTAAGAAGGGATGCACTGGCAGCATTTAGAGTGTGAAAAATTGAAAAATTCTCTTATCAGTCTGTTGTCCAGTTCCAGGAGCTGGCTGCTCCATTTGTTTTCTATTCCTGAAACATTTGTCACTGGTTCTCCTGCTAAACAAATTTGTTTTCACCTATGATCAAACATCGACAAACTTGCTCCCTTATCTTTGAGTCGATACACACCCACACACCACCCCCCCACCCCTTATCTGGATGTATAATGCCCATACTTCTGCATATTTTCTAATGTTTCCCTATTTTATTATTAGGGTTTTCTTTTGCACTTAAAATAAAAACCTCATAGTGCTAATATATTTCAATTTATTACCTTTAGTTTATAGTCTCACAAAAAAAAAACCTTGCGTAAAACTGTGTTGTTTTCATTTTTGTTAAATTTGATAATACAATTAAACTGCAGCAACTAAATAATTGACGGGAATAATTCCATGATGTTAGATCTAGTTAAAGATTGCGCCATTGAGTCAAATTTCCTACTGATATGAGAAATTTTTCAAACAGAAATGCAGTGCTTTCAATTCAAACTATTAATCTTGGATAAAGGTTTACATATGTTAAAGAGCAAAGATTGTGGTTATGAGAGGACTTTTACAACCACATATCTACATTGATTTCGTATATGCTCTTTTATTTTATATGAAAGAACCTATGTTCACTCTTGTTTTTAGCGATCAAGATTCTTGATCAACTTTTCTTTCTCTTTATTCCTTTTGCCATCAATAATGAGGTTTACATGGTTACCAAAAAAAAAAAAAACATTGAGGTTTACATTGTCTATGATGTATAAACTTTAAATCCAGCAATTTCTTTAAAAAGTTTTAATCCAATATGTATTGATGCATTTGCCTCATGGAACAGTTTGTGTATTTTTTTCTGTTGTTCCCCTTTGTCTCCTGGTATAAATTACTGTATCGTTCTTCACCAATTTTTTATGAGACATTCTTATCATATAAATACATCACCTCTACTGCCATGTGCAAAGAGCCATTAGATCTGATCAACGGTCCAATTCGAAGGTCATGCAGCAAAAACCTATACAAAATAAACTACAATTTTTTTTTGGGTGATAATAATACATTACAAAGTCTAACAACCTTGTAACCAATGAAACAAAGACCGCCACGGTCACGCCATACGCCCCTCAGCCAATCACCCACCCTACCTCAATCTTCTTTCCCTCCGCATCATCCCTGCCCACCCAAATCCCTTTTCCTCCCCTCTTCTCCACTTTATTTTATTTATTTTTTGTTGGGGTGGTGTAAATCTTTCCCTCTTCTTAACAAACACGGATTCGTTTGGTTCAAGTGTGTCAAATTATGGATAATTTGACGATGGATAGGTATTATTTATCTAAAAAAAATAATTATAAAAAAAAATAATTTTACTATTAATGATAGAAAATTATTTCAAAAATGATATTAAAAAAAATTACTATATTTGTTGAAATAACCTACATAGAAATATGACGTAGTTTATAAATATGTCTTTTAATATTAGATAATTTTTAATAATAAAATAGTATTATATTTAATAATTTTTATATAATGATTATAATCATATAGCTCTTGCATAATACCATCTATATCTTAATTTTTTTGTAAAAATTTTTTATTGAATGAATTTAGAAAGATACCAAATAAATTCAATGATTATATATATAGTTTTATTGAAGATTTTTATCAAGTATGGATCACCACCACTCGAAAATTTATCAAATACCAATTTCAATGTCTTTGTTTTAACTTCTCCCTTCAAAAAATAGATATGATGATGGTCAATTTTTTTATTATCTCTCTCTTCTATTTTTATATCAAATATGATAATCTAATATAGTATCTATTTTTTTATACCAAATTATCCTAAATGAATCCTAAAACAAGAGCAAAAGGAAAAAAAAGAAAAAATAAGAGGAGAAGCAGGAAAGAAGGGAGTTGGGGGGGGGGGGCAAGCAAAATGGCCAACCTCAGCTCGGTCCACTCCACCTTTCCAACTCGCTCTCCTTCAAACCATGGCTTCCCCACCTCCTCCCAAGCCCAAGAAAATGAATCCATCTCCTAATGTCTCGAGACCATCTTTATGTCGTGCTCTCTTCTCCATCCTCCTCACCTCCGCTGGCATTGCTAGTTGACCCCCCTGCAAGGAGTCCAGGGCCTTCGTGAAGCATGAGAAGCAATCCCTCAAGAAGCTAGAGGTGTCTCTCAACAAGTACGTCCTGACTCCTCCCTGACCCTCGCAATCAAAGCCATCATGGAGAAGACCAAGTGGTTGCTTTGAGGACTATGGCTAGGTTTGGGATGCTTTGCATTGTAAAAGTGCATTTATAGAAAGCACATTGGACCAAAGTGCATTAATGAAAAGCAGTTCCGTTTGGTAATCTTTTTCTAAAGTTGCTTTGTAAACAGTTGTATTTCATGAGGTATTTGATTAAAGTCTATTTAAGAAGTGCTTTCACTGCTTCAATTACCAAAAAACCTACAACAAGTGAATAATTAAATTTTCTGATTTGTACAAGTAAAATAAGAAAGATAAAATACGAATCACATTCATATAATTATTAGTTAAAAAATAAAATATAAATAATAAATAATTCTCATGAATATTAATAAAGTTTACATTTTTAAAGTTTCCATAGCATAACATTGAAAGTTCCCAATAAACTCCATAAAAAAAAAAAAAAACATCCAAAAATAGTCTATAAAAATTATTTATCTCATTAAACTAGCAGCTATCTCATCTTATAACTTCGACATTTCATTTATTGCATTAGCTGCCGACTGAGTATCTATACCATCTACATCATTGTTATCATCTTCATGACTTGGCTAAGATGCAATTCTGCTTTTCTAAAATGATGATCACTTGTAGAATTTCGTTGAATATAATTATACAGTGCCATCGTTGCAACACAATCTCTACTTGCTTTTCATAGGGGTAGCCGGGCATCATCTTAAATATTTTTATCTTTTTAGCACTCCAAATACACGTTCAATCTTCGATCTTGGCGATAAGTGTGCTCGACTAAACACTTCTTTATACCCAATTGGTGTAGGTTCACGCTAAAAATCAGGCAATTGATATCTAATCTCCTTATATGGCCAAGAACCTTTAGATTTAGATATCTGCTATCTATTAAATAATATTTTTCTGTATAATTTGTCACAATTCACTGTTAGAAGTAAATCATTACTAATCAAATGTGGATAGTGAAATAACCCTGGAGGTGGTTGAGGAAACTCTAATTCGGTCTTCTAATAGCCTCGTAGAAAATGCGAGTGTCATGAGATGTACCCTCCCATTCAACCCAAATATATATAAATTCTATATTGAAATTGCTTATAGCCAATACGTTCTATGATGGACTCTCTTTATGACCTATGTAACGAACTTGAACTTCAATGGGAACTATAGCTGGAATGTGTGTCCTATCTATAGCACCAATGCAATCCTAAAAGAACAAAATAGATTTCATTAGTCATTAACTCATTTTTGCGATTCGCTAAAATTTAATGTATAAAATTCTCACCTTAAAATATGGTAATATCTATTATCGTTTATTATCTTTTTCGAAGTTTCTCTCAACTCTCAATCTATTGGTCGGATCAAGTCTTTTGCCATCTCATACATTGTCTTCAAAACTATTACAAACTATCTATTTATAGTCTCTCCAGAATGTTGAAATTGGTTTTGTGCTAACTTGTTGCTTATCCCATGCCCAAGAATATGAAGAAATATCCCAAGCATTTCTTCTACACTAAAACTTCTCGACCCTTTCAAGCCATAACGATTTATCAAATCATGCAACAACTTATAAAAGACTTGTTTATCCATTCTAAACATTCTATGACAATGAGCTTCGTTTGTCGCTTGAGACATCAACTCTTGAATCCATGCTATCTCGGTGTTTGTGGAAGTCATGCAAGGCTGTTTACAAATATAAGTTTGATAATACACTACCGCAGCATAGACTCTAGCATAAACCAAATCATAAAATTCATCATTATCGTCTCGAATACTATTGCTTCTGAGAGAGCTTATATCCATAACTAGTTGTATTTAAATACATCACAAGTTAAAATATAATCATGTAAATAATTTAAAGAAAATGAGATAGTAAAATAAAAGTAAGTTCATATGGCAAACCATAATAATCAAAAGTATCTCAAAAGTACTTCCATATGTTCAACAAAAAGTTAAACCACACTAAACACCAAAATGCAGATCTTAAATAAAAAAGGTCCATAAAATCCCATTATAATCAAGATAATACCAAAAATGCAAAAGTCAGCAAGCTTTCAACCTAAGAAGCTAAACATGCAGAACATTTATTTGTAGCATTTGGAACTTGTGTTTAAGCTAATTCACTTATTTCTCATCACTCTTCAAGTTCTTAAATATCATCTAGTTTAAGCTTCCCTTCAAATGATGTAAAGTAAAGAAATAAAGTTTCGCATCTTGTATAATCTCAAATATGGTTTCTAACATTTCCATGAGCTCCTTGTAAACATTATTCATGATCTCTTGAGAGTGGGGAGCAACATTCTTCCTACTATCAATAGCTGAGGCAAATATTTTGAGATATTTGCTTATCTTAGCTGATCCGTTTAATTTCTTTTCTTTCTTTTTCTTGCTTTTGCATGCCTCATTCGACATCACTCATTTTTTGCCCTTATCTGGACTTGCATCATTTTCAGCAAGATCCTTGTTAGCATCATGCTCCAAGTCATCATCACTATCTAGCCACGTGACCTCCTCAGCTTGGTTGGTTCGAAGTCAAACCTTGAGATGGGCACCATGTAACATCTTCAGTAGCTACCATATTCATCAATATGCGATCCAATAGGGATTCAAATCAGGGGAGATGCCTTTTATCCTAAAACTCTTAAATTTAGGATTTATCTACCAAAAATAAAGATATCCTTTTAGATCAATGCAATCTGCATAACATTGAAAGAGTATAGAATGAATTTATAAAGTAAAGACCTGAATCTTTTGCTCCCACCATTCATCGCTTGTATCAATAGTTTTCTTTCGAGGATCCCATCCTAGTCCTGTTTCACCTTTGATCAATTGCTTCCATTTTTTCCACTCTTCCTTAAGGTTATCCCACTTTCTCTTCAATGACTTTGCCATATTTTTTTCCAGTCAACTTTTTAAACTTAGCCAGAATATTTTTTCAACCTTCTTTGCTAAAATGAGTCCCTAGGTGATGACCTTTGTCAATTTGTTCTTCAATGCACAATCCACAAAAGACTTCTACATGTTCCAAGCTCCAAAAGACCTTTTCTTTAGAGGAACTAGCCATCTTTTTCGTTAATTAAACAAAAACCAAATGGGCACATATTATTAAAGCAAAGCAAAAGTAAAACAACACAAAAACTATAAAAAATGAAGGTCACCATCTCAGAAGAAAAAAATATAATACATATAATATATGGACAGACTGTTGATTTTTTTTGCATTCTTGTATTGACTGATTTACGCATTTTATTTTTTGTAATGATGAAACTATAGCAATAAATTGAAAAAACTGGTGTGGCTTTCGAATAATATTTATGCTTTCTTATTCACATCTAAGAAATGAGAAAAACTTTTATCCCACTGAAAGAGATGAATTAACTATATTTCTTATCTCTATAATTTATGGACTTGTTCTGGTGAGATATATAGCAGTATTAAAAATTTTTTGTGATATTTTATTAAAATTTTCAATATATTTCATGAACAGAATGTTAGATTATTTTTGTATTTTGATTTAAGATATCTTAATTACTCATGAGAACAACTTGATTGGGAGGAGAGAAACACTCATCGTCCCCCATCTCCATTTTCATAAAACAAGGTATTTATGTCAAGGAGATTAGAATTTGAACTTAATATCCTATTTTTAGAGATAAGTGTTATCCCTTGTACCTATATTGCCACATCTCACTTATGGATATTTTCTATCTCCACCCATCTTTATCGATGGAAATAATCTTCACCCTATCCTATCGTTGTCCCAAAAAGTAAAGTAAGTACTATTAAAAAATAGATTTAAGAAGATATTAGTACCTCCTTCTCTGACACTTGACCTTACTTTGATGGGTTATAGAGAAGGTTGTCCTTTGCGATAGAGAAAAATTTTTTTTAAAAGTGGGATAGAAGGACGGTCATTAAATAAAGAGAGTAAAGGTAATGCTAGGTTTTTAAAAATTTTATAAGGGCAATCTTGAAAAACTCATATATGTCATTAAAGTAGAAATTGCATACAGAGAAAGTGATTTTAGAATGCACCTCTTAATTTGCATTGGAAAAATGACTTTGTAAAGGTGGTGCATTAGGTCAAAAGATTTTGAATTTACTTTTACCAAGCACTATATTTTTTTTTTCAAAGTAGTTTTGAGGCTAAAAGTAGATTAGGAAAGCATTCCCAAACCCACCCTAAAGCAAGTTTGGTCTTTTTTGCAGCTCTAATGACCTCCCCCACTTCATCATCAAAGGGGACGAGTGCTTGTGATGACTTATGCGAGTGTATATTTAGTTTCATATTGGCCATTCATTGGAAAGATCTTATAACTAAAAAATCTAAATAATATCTTTCGACTATCTTTTTGCTGAGATCCTGGGTTGTTGTAGGTATATTATTGTTTGGATTAGCTTGGTCCATTCGAGATTATTATCAATGTTTACTTGGCCAACCGCTTTAATTTAGGACAATTTTCTATAGCTTTTTCTTTTACTTTCAGGTTTCTTTCTCAAAGATTTGATTTTTGTTATCCTTCTTCTAGCAATTGTCATCAGAGGTGAAATTTTTGTCTACTTTTTTGAGCCATTTTCCATGAATTTGGTTGGTTCTATTTCTCTATAGGTTAAAAATGCATCAAAATCGGATGACAATTTTTGTCTACTTTTTTGAGCCATTTTCTATGAATTTGGTTGGTTCTATTTCTCTATAGGTTAAAAATGCATCAAAAATGATATTTTTCTATTTTCTCTTGAGTTCTTTTTGCTATATCTTCTATTCAAATTATTGTGGTAAGCTCTTTTAAATGAGTGATGCTAGAGATTTATTTGTATTACATAGCATAGATAATATTGTTTCAGTATGAATGATAAATTTTTTATCGATCCCTTATTTGTGTAGTTGAAATTAAGTGCTGATTCTGCTAGTTATTTTAATTTTTCTTCTAAAATTTTTTTAAATAAAAATTGCTATTAATTTTGCATAATTTTTGTATGAGCAATTTCCAATTATTCTTTTATAATTTTTTAAATATTTGGTTATAGCTCTATTCATTGTTATTTGATATTCGGAGACTTTAGATTTTATTTTTGACAAGTAATTTGATCTTTTAGTCTCAGCTTTTTTAACATACAGTTCTTTGGGGGCTAAAATGTCAATGATTTACTTCATTTGTCAAATTTTTATATTTCTTTTGTAGAACTATTCATAACTTATATTTTGCTCTATAAGTAATTGCAGATTTGATGAAGAAAGGCTTATGATGTTTTTTATTTTGTTTGATTTTTGTTATTTTTAGTGCAAGCCTTATTCTTTCCTTTAGGTATATTTTTCCCATTTTCTACCATTAGTTTTCCCTATGATTTTAAAAAAAGCATGCAAGTTGCTCCAATATTGGCAAGGAAAACTCTTCCAAGAGCTAGAGATCTATCTTTATTTTATGCATTTGGTATAGTTTAACAAGTCGCTAACTATAGATAATTATCTCTTGTCCTCTAATGTTGTAGTTGGGTATAGAAGGATTGGATAAGCATTTCTCCAAATTTTATCATCAGAAAGGGTCTCTCTAAGGAGAACTTTTTTGAATTGAAGATCTATATCTGTATTTGTACTTCAACTCTATAAACTTTTCACATACATTTGGTAACTTCATGTCTCCAAAGCCAACTAATCATTAATTTCTCTTTTAATCAATCTCTAGCAAACCCTTAGGGTTTGTCTATGTTTCATTTATTTATATTCAGAAGGTTGTATTAGCAAATACATGATGCTAACTAATTTAGTTTGGTACCAACTTATCATGCTTTGTCTCACCTCCACCCACTCAAATACACACACACAAGTCAGGATGCTTTATGGTGCCTATTTTATACGATGCATTCTTAGATCGACGACATGTCGCCCATCTCAGATATGAATGTCTATCTCTCATTTTTTAATCTGAATTGAAAGATGGGTGATTGCCATTCATCCATCCTCCACAGTGCAAAACATATACTACAATTGTGCATGGAAAGTAATTGTATGAGCGAAAATTGAATTAAATATAGTGAGTCAAGTAGAACGGTTTTACTTTTTCTTTATCAAAAAATAAAAATAAAATCTAAGTCAATAAGATTTTATAAATAAGTTACAAAAATTAGCTTCTCCTTATCAAATAGAATGCTAGCAATATTGAATGACCATGGGTGTAAAATGGAATCATATATTTGAAGCAAGTTTCAGAGTAGAACATAAGGCCAAATATTTGGAAGGTGAAAAATATGCATAGGAGGCTAGAGATAAGCAAACAGGAATCTTGTTTAGCTTCTAAGGTCAGAATAGAGCAGATGAAAGAAAGACCTCAAATAAAAGTAGCAAATTGTAATTTCCAAACAATTATTAGTTTGGAAGACTTTACGAGAAATCAAGAGAAAAGTGAGATCTATAAAGCAAACTCTAAATTTAGACGACAAAGCCTAGTTATATTTATGTTATAGTGGAGAGCTGATACAGTGAAAAAACAAAGGTGACATTTTTGAGTATGAGGCTCTCTATCAGTCCCTTGAAAAAAGATTTAAAGTTGAGATAGCTTTTAAGAAAATGAATTCTTTATAAATTATCTCGTAAAGAGTCTCAAGTGAAATAAAAAATTTACATAAATTAATAGATTTCTTTTTTATTCTAGAGAGCAATGGAAGAGGATAAGACAAGATCTAAAGAAATCGAAGGTTGTGTTTCTTTGCCAGCTATGAGTATAGGAGAACATATGGTAGAGAAAATAAGATCAAAAGTCCAGATGGCATTGAAGGAAAGCAGAAGAGGTGATGAGCATAGGGGTGATAAACATGATGGCTATTATTGCTTTACTTGTATAAAGTGGTGATATTGTAAGTGGTGTATAAAAATAATATATATATATATTAAAAAAATAAAAAAATATAATTATATTTTGGCTTTAAAAGATAAAATAGATCATTAAAATAAAAATATGATTCACTTCTCGAAAGAAGTAAAAAATGCTCTTAAAATAGTATTTTCAATTTTCTTTATGCCATGGCTAAAAGCTATCAAATCTACATTGAGCCATATAGTAGTAGTCTTGAAAAAAAAAACTATTTTAATTTTGATATCAACTCAAACAAATTGATGCAAAAGCAGGATGATAATAAAAATTATGTAGTTTTGATAATAGAGTATAGATACACTGTTAAATGAAAGATTAGATTGCTTACTTAGAAATCTAAGACTTTTGGCACAACATAATGACTTGGTATCTATTTCCCCTCTACATTATAATATAAATTATAAAGCTAGAATTTTAACTTCTACTAAAGCCAAGAATATGATCATAAGTCAAAATTCCAAACTACATGGCATTAACAAAGAAAAGTTTTTATTTATGAAACTATAAGTTTATTTGTCATGATTAGGTAACTTGTGTTCATACCTATCACATACAGATAATATAGTAGAAAACACATTTGTCATTTTCAAGACTTGATTATGTTTTTATTTGTTATAGTGGAGACCTAATGTAGCAAGAAGATGATGTTAAAATCACAACTTTAAGATATCCAAGCAAGGACAATCATGATATCTTAGCATGCTAAACCATAAAGCATATCTATATTGGGCTGCCTAATAATGGTCTTGAAACTAACTCTACTTGAGTGTCATTCTAAATAATCAGTACAAAATACAAAAAGCAATTAAAACTATTCAAGTCAAACAATGAAGGACATGCATACTATTTAATGGAAGATTTTGATTATTTATTTGAAATTCAACACCCATGCTATAATGCAATGATCTAAAACCTTTTCTCTATTTTATCTACAAATCCACATTCTAATATAAGTTTTGAGAGTGAAAGTCTAAACTTGTCAAACATCTTAAAATATTGGTAAGTTTAAGAAAGTTCAGATTAACTTATAATAGCAACAAAAAAGATTTATGGATTTATTAACTCATTTATGATGATAAAAATATACTCTTCTTATACCTATCAAATACATATGATATAATAAAAAGAGCAAATGATGTAATTGTGAAGGATGTGAGGTCATGCATGATTTGGTGAAAGCCCTCAAAACCAAAAGCCTTATGATCAACATTAGTACTCTCTCTATATCTTTTCATTATGTGTGTAGATGCTCTATCAATGATGCTAAAAATAAAGCTGGATCAATGGACCTTCAGTGCCTATCAATCCTCACCATTTGCTAGTCTAATATCCTATCTTTTATTTGTAGATCATTGCTTATTGATTGTGAGAGCCATCTTCTCTAATATAGTGGCACTTCGAAAGGTTGTGCAAGATTATTGTCTAATTTTAGGCCAAAGAGTTAACACTCATAAGTCGGGGATTAAATTTAGCATAAAAATTGATGGTTGCGTGAAGTAACAAATCAAAGCATTTGTTGGTATAAAGAAGGATAAGGGTATGTGATGATACTTATGGGTGTCGATGTTGGAGAGACAACCTTGAGTCTTAGATTGCAGTGGCCATGCATAGAAAGTTCAGGATTGATCGAGGGCTGAAAATGAAGGGCTCTATTACTGATGGAGAGAATTGTTCCTATCAAATTACTTTTAAGCTTCATATTGATTTATCTTATGACTAGTACTTTGCTTCCTAGGAGAGTTATTGTTAGAGTTGAGTAGATGATTAAAAATTTTTTTTAGACCTCTTCGGATATTCTTAGATAGATTCACTTGGGGTCATGGGAATCAGTTGAGTAGATAATCAAGAATTTTCTTTGGATCTCTTCAGATATCCATTGATAGATTTAGTTGGGGTCAAGGGAATCAGTTAAGTAGATAATCAAAAAAAATTTTTGGGCCTCTTCAGATACTCCTAGATAGATTCACTTGGGGTCATGGGAATCAGTTTACCAACCTATGCAAGTAGGTGGCCTTGGTATCCAATCATTAATGCGCTTACGATGAAACAGGTGCTAAAATTTATTACTAAATTTGTGAACATCAAGAATGCATTGATGAGGGCAAAGTATGGGGAGGATAGGCTGATTAGTCCAACTACTTGTACTTGATAGGGTTCATTTATCTAGAGAGTAATGTGTTCGTTTGCTTCTACGCTTGCATTCAAATTTATATGGCTGATTGGTGATGAACAGTCTCTTAAAATTCTAAATGACCCTTAGATTTCACCTATCCTTTTGGCTAGAGCCCATATAGTATAGATTATGGAGCCTTATGAGAATAAGGTGGTTGGCAATCTGATGACTATTGATATCAAAAAATGGGACAAGACACTGTCGAGCATTGCTTTGGTAGAGAATTGAGAGATAGAGTGCTCTCCCTTACTATTCCTTTAGGAGATTCATCAACAAACTTTGCTAGGATACATCAAATATGTGGATAGTTAGAGTTAGTAAGCTATATACCTTACCTAGATGTCTCTCCTAGCAGCTGATAGATGCAGGCTAGATATAGGGGCTTAGAATCCACTTGAGAGTAGTACTTTCCTTTTGAAAGATGGTGTGGCAATGCCTGCCTTATGAGAGCACCTTACATCATTGGAGGCTTGATATTTTTTCCTTTTATGAGAGATGTGCAAACACAGAGGAGTCCATTGATCATATGTTGTTTGGGTGCCTTACTGCACAGTAGATCTGGAGCAAGATTTTAATTTGCTTGTCCATCATGATTATGCCTTAGAATCTTCAAATTTTTTTTTGCAACATGCAAAGGAGTTGAGACACAAAGGTAATATGGATCGGGGGCTAGTTTTTTGTGCCATGCTATCTATCATTGTGGATGGCTAGCAATAGAAGATTGTTCAAGAGTGCAATGGAGAGCCGGTGGTTGTGATGAGAGCCATAATTGGTGCTACAAACTTCATTCAAGCCACCAGCTCGAAAAGGGCTTGGACAATGAGAAAAATTTGTGATCTCACACTTGTAACTCTTATGCATCATGTGATTCATCTTACCTATGAACCCCCATCCCTTGGCTTTCTTGAGGGCAACTTCAATGATTATATCAAGAACAGAGGGCAAAGTGGAAGAGTTGGCTTTATCATTTGCAAACAAATCCTTCTTGATGACGATAGGTGGTTGCCCATTGTATGATGCATCGGTGTCACTTATCGAGCTAAGAGCTGCATGGGAGGGTTTGACTTATGCTATTTTAGTTTTTCGATAAATAGTATTGTTGTAGAAGAAAATTTCAGAACAATCATTTCTTGCATTACAATAGGGGTGGAGCATCATAATGCCATTTTTTCACTACTAGTAGATATTTAGAGAGGATAAGAGTGTAGTTGACTAGATGACATCCTCTATAGCTCATCACAGTAGGTTTATATTGTACAGAAGACATCATCATCACTATCACAAAGGTTATAGGATATTCTTATGATTGATGTTAGAGGATGTGTTTACTTAAAGGCCTTATAAAGCAACTGCTCATGTAAGTTCTCCTAAATATTAGAATTTACGTGAATATCCTTCCATAATTAATATTTTCATGTATACCTTATAAAATACTTATTTTATATGTATACTTTTATTTTCTTTTCTTTTTTTTGCATTTGTACCTATCCCATCTAACACCATTAAAAAGTTAGCGGTTTAAAATTAAAATGACTGAAATACTCTTAATCAGTAAACATACAAAAATAAATAGTTAAAAGGGGATACATACAAATAGTAATTTTGAAAGGATATTTATGTAATTTCATATATTTAGGAGTGTTTGCATGCAAAAAAAAATTCTTGAATTTTTGCATAAATAATATCCTGAATATTAGAGTTTATGTGAATACCCTTCTAAATTAATATTTATGTGCATGCCCTTACAAAATACTATTTTTATATAAATACTTTTAATATAACAATTCAATGACATCATTAACCAAAATCATATTTATTTAAGTAAAAATTAATTTAAATTATTAAATTATTTTTTACCTTTGAAGTGGGTAATAGATTAATGGGTCTCATTAAAAATTTATTCGACTTGTTGAACTTTCCCTCTTTCATACAATCACTCTTTTCTCTCTCCCTTTTCTTTGTCGGAGTTCTTGCCATCAGAATCTCTGTCCCTTACGATTGGAGTTCTTCTTTCATTATATCATTTTTACTTGAAGCTGGTCAGGTCTTATCTTTATTTTTACAAATTATTTAAAGAAAAGTATTATGAGATTGCAACATTTATCTTTTATTGTATGATACTTAAATATTTATCTTTTAGAGCCAAAAAAAATCTTCTCATGTATAGGCAAATGGTTGATATAAAGTTACTGTGACAAGATGAGTCCCATGCACTAAGTATTTTTTTCTTCTCGAAAATTTGAAGCTCCAAAGAAAAGTGGCTTAAGATATCCAATGTAAGGCATGACTTTTCTACCATATGGCTATGGAGGTTGTTAGTGAGTTGAAGGGTTTTGAAGTCTTTTAGGACTTGTTTGGATGTTTAGGCCCAAAATATCGTAGGGGGTTTTGAAGTTTTTTAGAACTTATTTGGATGTTTGGATCCAAAATATCGTAAGATTTATGGATTGATCCAGCATAATTAGGAAAAGTCAATATGGTTTAGGTTTATGTTCACAAATACTTAAGGACCTTTAGAGTAGGCCAGCTCGAATCCTATAGAGAGAAAAAAAATTATCTGTTAAGGGTTTTTTTCTATAAGATTTGGGCTGGTCCACTCTAAATTCCCTCAAATATTGTGAATACAAGCCTAGTCTAGAATGAGTTTTTCTAATGCTAGGCCAATACATAAATTTCATAAAATTTTGAACCCAAACATCCAAACAGATCCTTAATTATTTTATTTGAAAAAGATTGACGTTGTTCTGCCCCTCATGAGTATAATAGTAGCAAAGAAGCTGAATCATTACAATCTATCATGTACGTTTAAGAAATTCTAAACCCTTTCTATATTCTAATATCTGCCCTCATATATGCATTTATAGAAATAAATATTATAAATTGGTTTCTAATGAAATAACATTTAATGGTTGTCATAAATAAATAAGAATAAAATAGAATAATCTTATGATTAGTAAAAGAATTTTCATAATCTTTTTTGTTATCTAATCATCAAATCCCTTATCTGAATAATATTTTCACAAAAAATATTGAGCGAGCACAAGACAAATCTAAGTGTTAAACAAATTGAAATGGATAAAAGTAAAATTAGAATTCATGTAAACCCTTCTAAATATATGAAATTACATAAATATCCTTATAAAGTTACAATTTACATATGTATCCTTATACATATTTCTTTTTGTATGTCTACCTATAAGGATATTTCTGTTAGAAAATGTGTCCCAAAGTCAATTATTAGTTTGTTGATAATTATGCTCATACTTGTAATTGTATATAATTTTTTATTAATAAAAAATATTTGATATTTTCATTACAAATTATCCATCTTATTTAGAACTCCTGTGTTGTAATGAAGTTCTTAGGACTATAATAAATTGATAAAAGAAGATTTATCGTTTAGTCCTTAAAATATTTACGATCAAATGATATGCTGTTAATAGGACAATAGCAATATCGAGTATTGATTGTTGTGTGCCATATATTATCCTCTTAATCAAAGAGTATGGAGACACTGTTATGGCATACAGATAGAATATAGGAGTACATTCACATCGAACGTTATCATTTGCTGAGTACTTTGTAGTCAAATACTTATCAAGTTGGTGTATGAATCAAAAAGAAATTGATCCCTCTGAATTAGTTGGAGATATGCATCAGTGTATTTCAATTCAGTAAAATCTTAACCAAGATAATCCATGTGATGGATTTGAAAAGTTAAAATATAATGTGATCGATTAAATTAGGATTGACAGTCAAACTCTAGATTACCTTGAGCATTAGGCTTAAAGGGATGAATTATACAGTAACGATACGCCAGTAGATTTTAGAATATTGCTTTACAATCTTTCGACCTATCTAGATGTTGGGTTTCATTACTAGATGGTTACATCGATTGGTATAGAAAATTATTTCTATGCTACCAGCTTAGGTTCGAACCTATGGGGTCACACACATTAAAAAATTTGATCAGATATAATGGCTGAAGAGTCCAATTGGATTGTGACTCTGGTGAAGAGTCTCACTAGGACTAGGACTAGGACTCTGGAGGAGAATCCCACTGGACTGAGACTCTACTATTATTAAAAAATTAATTAGTAATTAAATTATTAATTGACTCAATTTGGTTGAGTGAAAAGCTTTGGATTAAGTCTAATTGAATTAGATTCAGTTCGACTTATATTGAATTTGATATGATCAAGCCTGATTACGAAAAAAATTTGATCTTGATTCGATCAAGACTTAAACCAAGTTAATTTTTAATTGAAATAAGAATTTATTGAGAAGATTAGGCTCCTAATTAGATTAGATTCATTTCTATCATTGGGTTCAAATCAAATTTGATTTGGTTCAGAATAAAATTAGAAATGAAGAGTCTCAGTCGGCAAAGACTCTATCCTTATCTTTTTGCACCACAGTTGGACCCATGCCCATATCTCAACACCAAATTGGATTTGGCTTGAGTCTTTTGGCATCAAGGGTGTGGACCCAGTAAGGGTGGGTGGCAATGGATGCTGAGTCATAATCTTATCTCCTACCTAATTCGAATGCAATTTGAATTAGAGATAAAGTGATAAGAAAGAAAGAGATTTTTCAAACAAAAAAAGTTGTTGGTGCCTAAATAAATTTTTTCTTAATTTTCTTGGAGAGTTTTTGGGCATGTGAGATACCAGATCTCCTCTTGACACCAAAGACCTCTTTTTGAAAATTTTTGGATGCCCAAAAATTGATTTTGGCATGGACTTTGTGGCGCCCTCCCTTGGATGAAAACCCTAGCCCTAATCTATAAAAGGGTGGCTCCTCTCTTTGGCGTCACATCTTTGTTCCCTTGCTGGTGTTTATTTTTCCATCCAAGGCCATTGAAGAGGAAGGAAGAAATCAGTCTCTAAGTTCCTTTCAAGCTAGTGCTTTCAAGGACCCTAATCTGCACCAGTCTTTGTGTAGACGTGCTGTAGAGGTCAGATGACTTCGTGTGGCTGCGAGCAACCTAAAGGAGAGCCTTTCCAAGTATTGGGCCAGCAAAGATCAAAATTCTTTTGGTTTGGTAATGGTTTCTAACCTATCTTGATTGTTTTGATAGATCTAATAGTTAGATCTAGGATTGCTGCATCGATGAGATGGATGCGAGTATTTATTTTTAGGTCTAAAGTACATCTTAATTCATATTTTTTATCTTGGCATTATAGTCTAGATTAGATCTTATACATATAATTAAGATTAAATTATTTAATCTTATTATTTCACTATATAAAATTTTAAAATTATATGCATAGCACTACCGCTTGTTTCTTTCAATTGGTATCAGAGCTAGGTTATTATGATATGATTTATCATGCCTTTAGATCTGATTTTATGATGTTAGATCTGATTATTTATGATTTAGATTAGATTTAAATATATTTATTTTTATATCTATTTTTTATCTTGTTAGATTAGATGATCTGAGTAGCAAAGTACTCGAATTGAGTAATCACCAGACCGTCCGATCATAGTAGTAAGTAGAGTTACATAATCCTCTCCTCCCATTCAATGGGGTGCTCTTCGTGGTATATAGGGGTACCACTGTGAGGTTTCATAAAGATGAAAGCAAAAAAAGAAAAATTTACTTTCTTGCAAAACCTAAGATCTTGAAACCCTAGGAGTTGTTGTATGTGATGCAAGTTGTAAAAAAATTAGTTACATCTAATCTTGATTAATCAAAATTATTTTGATTTAAAATCATAAAAATTTAGATTTGATCTAAAAGAATTTTATGATTTAATGTAAAAAGTTGATATGAAAATTGTTTCAATACCTAAACCATATTGATGCAAAAATTTAATTGAGAATTAAGTGTTGAATCGATTAGATTTAGAATTATGATTTAAGATCTAATGACATTGCATAAAATATGGGATATGGGTTAGCTCAAATCATGTCCTATTAATTGGATAAGATTTAAGGTTATAATCAAAGAATTAATTGATCATGTTGAATCAGATTAATCAGGATTTCTCTAATACAATAGATGTAGATGGTCAAGTCCATGTCTTTGATTAGAACAAGTGGACCTTGATTGTGGCTCACTGGTTGAACTCGAATCATTAGGTTGGTCAAATCAAAATTAATTAATCAATTGATATTTAAGATAAGTTTAGCATTTTGATCGATGATTTTTAATTGAAAGCGATTTACTTGATCATTTCGATGGTGTCTAAGGCAAGCTTAGCAGATCCTTCCATCGATTTCACTTACCTAGCCAATTTGATGAATTATATTTTGATTAGATTGCTAAGTAATTTGAGTTAACCCATGCCATTAAAGTTGATCAGTATGACTGATCTAGGTGCCATTTCAATCAGCATGATCCTAATCTGATTCAATGACTTGGTGAAGTCGGTAGGAGGATTGTGGTCTACTGATTGATCTCTTCTTTTTTTTTTTCTAAAATTTATTAAATCTTCTAAATTATTAAGTCCCTAAAATGAGCTGGTTATGGTGATAACTAGATCATAGCCTTCCATTAAGATTTGTGGTAATGTGTCCATTATTTCTGATTGATATTGTAGGCACCATCCGTCTGCTGTTTCTCTGAATGATAGAATTATCATTCATCATATGATGACTCTGTTATACTATCTAATAAATGGTTGGATTGATCGAGCCATCCTCAGACCTGATTATTCATTAGTTAGAATCACTAAGTATGTTCATGTTAATGGTTTGACCTAACTGAAACTTTCAGTGGAGGCTCATCGCCTACTGAAATAAAATATGAGGCTAAATTAACTATTAAAAATTATTTGAAGAAATAATTGGTTAAGAACCTATCCATAGATGCATATGGATTGATCGAACCATCTTCGGGCCTATATGCAATCTATGTGGATTTTAGTATCCGCTAAGAAATTAAGATAATTTCTCGAATTGGAGGTAGAGGCTACCAATTCGTATAAAATAATGGAAGAACTTTAGACAAAAGTTCGTATCTTTAGGATTAATAAATTCATATACAGATTAGGTTTTAGTTTTTTCGTGTGTGTGCAGATATGGCCTCAAACTTGTCACTTCGATCACTGTTGGATAGTAAGAAGTTAATCGGATCAAATTCGATAACTGATATCGAAAACTCAAAATTATCCTAGAGCACGAGCAGATTCTGTATGTGATTACAAATCCGACACCTGAGAAGCCTGCTCCCAACATCCATGGCATGATTTGAGATACTTATTTGAAGTGGCTCAATGATCGCACCACGGTTCGTTGCATTATGCGGGCCTCCATGAACAATGAGTTTAGTCAAAAATTTGAAGAGGCTCAGCCAGAAGAAATGCTCCAAGTGTTGAGAAAGTCCTTTGATACTCCCGACGATGTTAAGCGGTATAAGATTGGTTGCATCATTTTCAATACTCAGATGAGGGAGAGAGCATATGTCATCGATCATGTATTATATATGATCGAGCAGATCAAGAAACTGAGCAAGCTCGGCTTTTCTTTGCATGAATAGTTGAGAAAGGATGTGATCCTGAACCCCCTGCCCAAGTCCTACCTACCATTTTTCAGTCATTTTAGAATGATGAAACTTGTAGTTAACAACCACGGTCAGTTGGGGTTGCTATAGATTTTTGAGAAGGATCACCAACTCTACAAGGAGATGGTGAATGTAGTGGGAGGATCTTCTTTGGATAGTCATCGTCCCTTTGAGAACAAGAAAAAGAAAAAAAATAAGAAGATGCAAGGTGCTAGGAGTCAGACCCAGAATTTTAAGTTCAAGACTAATCAAAGTCAGACAGAGTGCTTCTTTTGTAAGAAGTAGGATCATTAAAAGAGAAACTATCGTCAGTATATAGCTTTCCTTGATCCGAACAGGCCAAAGAAGAAGAAGCAATCAGTTGCTGGACAAGATACTTATATGATAACACTTGTAACTTCTCTCTTTTTGATACAATGACCTAGGTATTGGATACTGATAGCCGTAATAATATTTGTAATTCATTGCAGGGTCTTCAGATCAGTAGGAGATTTGGAGACGGCAAGAGATTCCTGAATATTGGAGATAAAAGATCAGTTTCAATTCTAGCTTTAGAAATTATCAAGCTTGTATTCAAGTCTCACTATATTGTTCTTAATGAATGTTATTACTGTCCTAGTTTTCTTTTGAACTTTATTTCTGTAGGCCTTTTGGCCAAGTCTAATTATGAAATATCAATAAAAAAAAATTTGTGATATCATTTTGAATGGTGTTACAATATTGCGTGGACAGTTGAACAATGATATCTATGTTGTATCTAGGCCTAATGTAATATATATTTCTAATAAACATCTAAGAATAGATGATGTCATGGATGCCTACCTTTGGTATTGTAGGTTGGACCATATTAACAAGAACAGGATGAACATGATAGCTCAAGAAGGGATTCTTGATAAAAATAATTATGAATTGTTACCTACCTGTGAGTCTTATCTACTTAGAAAGATGATCAAATTATCTTTTAGTGGAAAGGATGAATGAGCCAGTGATGTTCTGGATCTTGTACATATTGATGTATGTAGATCCATTAGCACATGTGCCAGAGGAGAGTATAGTTATTTCATTACGTTCACAGATGATCTATCTAGGTATGGATATGTCTACTTAATGAAATACAAGTCCGAATCGTTTGAAATGTTCAAACGGTTCCGTAATAAAGTAAAGAAATAAACTGAAAAAAATATTAAAACTCTTCGGTCTGACTGAGGAGATGAATACTTTTTCAGTGAATTTCTGATATATCTAAGAGAGAATGGGATTCTCTCATAATAGACCCCTCCAGGAATACCATAGCATAATGACGTCTCAGAAAGATGGAATCGAATCTTATCGGACATGATTCTTTCCATGATGGGATTTGCAATTATGTCGATCTTTTTTTGAAGATATGCACTTGAGACAGTCTGTCTTGTGCTCAATAATATTCCAAACAAGTTAGTTAGTAAAACACCATATGAGACATGGTCAGAGCATAGGCCGAACCTCTCTTACTTTAAGGTCTGAGGGTGTCTGGCTTATGTTAAACGATTACAAATTGACAAACTCGGATCTAGATCTGATAAATGTAATCATAGGGTACCCAAAAAAATGAGAAAATATTACTTTAACCTACCTGCTGAATAAAAAATATTTGTCAGTAGTAAGGCACACTTTTTAGAAAAAGAGTTTCTTAGTGAAGAAATAAGTACCTCTAAAATCGAGCTTGATGAAGTTCGATTAGTAGAAGAACTGAAACCAATGATTGAATCTGAACTAGATTTGATAAGATCAAATCTGGAGCCCAATATACAAACATCCTTAAGGCAATCCGTAGAGTACCACGTCAGCCAGACAGATCTATGATTTTTTGGTCCAGGATAGAGATCCTATTAAGCTCAATGAAAACAATGTGGATCCAATTACCTACATGGATGCAATGCAGAGGTCCGACTCTGATAAATGACTTGAAGCCATGAAATCCGAAATTAAGTCCATGAAGGTCAACGATGTATGGACATTAGTTGATCCACCTAAAAGGATTAAACCTATAGGATGTAAGTGGGTCTTCAAAAGGAAGAGGGGCACAGATGGGAAGGTGGAGACCTACAAAGCTCATTTGGTTGTCAAGGGTTATCGTCAGCATTATGGTATTGACTGTAACGAGATATTTTCTCCTATAGCAATGCTCAAATCCATTTGGATTATACTTGCGATAGCAGCATACTTAGACTATGAAGTCTGATAAATAGATGTGAAGACAGTTTTTCTGAATGGAGAGCTAAATGAAGAGGTGTATATGATACAACCTGAAGGGTTCATATCCACAGATGAGTCCAAGGTGTGAAAGCTTCAGAGATCCATTTATGGATTGAAGCAAGAAACTCGAAATTGAAACATATATTTTGATAAAGTAATCAGAATGTATGACTTCGTTAGGAACGGAGAGGAGCCTTACATATATAAGTAGACTAATGGTTCAGTAATTATATTTTTTATTTTGTATGTGGATGATATTCTCTTAATCAGAAATGATATTCCTGCATTATAGGGAATAAAAGTATGGCTGTTGTCATAATTCTCTATGAAAGATTTGAGAAAAGCAGCCTACAACCTAGGGATGAAGATCTATAGGGATAGATCTAAGAGGCTACTCGGGCTCTCCCAATCTGCGTACATAAATACCATGCTGAAATGATTCAGTATAGAGAATTTTAAGAAAGACTATCTTTCGATAGGCCATAAAATTTTTCTCTTAAAGAAGGATTGTCCGACAACTCCTCAAGAGAGAGAGCGTATAAGTAGAGTTTCATATGCTTCGATAGTAGATTCTATAATGTACAGCATGATATGTACAAGATTAGATGTGGCATACTCATTAGGGATAGTGAGTAGATACCAGTTTGATCCAGGAGAAAACTATTGAAAGGTCATAAAGATCATTCTTAAGTATTTGAGAAATACTAATTACTAGTGGCTTGTGTATGGTGAAACTGACTTAAAACTAATGGAGTTTACCGACTCTAGCTTTCAATCAGACTATGACGATAGCAAGAGTGTGTCGGATTATATTTTTGTCCTAAATGATAGCGTGATTTACTGAAAAAGTTTCAAGCAGTACACTATAGCTGACTTTGTTTGCGAAGTGAAGTATATCATGGCATTCAATGCTACGAAGGAAGCTGTATGGTTACGAAAATTCATCAGCGAGCTAGGAGTGGCACCCTTCATTGATGGTCCTGTCTTATTATACTACGACAACACTAGAGCCATTGCTCAAGTCAAGAAGCCGAAGTTCCATTAGCGCACCAAACATATTCTGCGCTGCTATCATCTTATTCGAAAGATCATGGATCGAGGTGATATCAATCTTCATAAGATCGATGGAAAGAAAAATCTAGTTGATCCATTTACTAAAGCTCTTGAAATAAAAAAGTTCGATGATCACAAGTCGAAGATGGGTATACGATACTGTACTGATTGATTTTAGTTCAAGTGGGAGTTGTTGGAAAATATCTCTCAAAGCCAATCGTCAGCCTGTTGATGATTGTGCTCATACTTATAATTGTATATAAATTTTTATTAATAAAAATTATTTGATATTTTTATTATAAATTATCCATCTTATTTAGAACTCCTGCATTGTAATGAAGTCCTTAGGATTATAATAAATCAACAAAGGAGGATTTATTGTTTAGTCTTTAAAAATATTCGCGATCAAATGATATGCTGTTAATAGGACAATAGCAATATCGAGTATAGATCGTTGTGTGTCATATGAGTTGGTTGTCCTCTTAATCAAAGAGTATGGAGACACTGTTATTGCATACAGATGGAATGTAGGAGTACATTCACATCGAACGTGATCATTTGTCGAACACTCTGCTGTCAAGAATAGCTCGTAAAAGATATGGATATAAGTGTCCCTCAGATCTAAGATCACCATGGTGACTTATAAGCAACTCACTGTACTTTAGTATCAAACCATCTGAGTTTCTAACTCAGTGATAGAAGGATACTAGGTACAGTCAAGTACTTATCAAGTCGGTGTTGAATTAAGAAGAAATTGATCCCTTTGAATTAGTAGAAGATATGCATCAGTGTATTTCAATTCAGTAAAATCTTGATCAGGATAATACATATGATGGATTTGAAAGATTAAAATACAATATGATTGACTAAATTAGGATTGATAGTTAAATCCTAGGTCACCTTGAGCATTAGAATTAAAGGGATGAATTATATGGTAATCATACGTTAGTAGGTTCTAGAATGTTATTTTACAATCTTTCGACCTATCCGGATGTCGGATTGGTATAGAAAATTATTCCTATGCTACCAGCTTAGGTTCGAACCAATGGGGTCACACACATTAAAAAATTTGATCAGATATAATGGTTAAAGAGTCCAATTGGATTATGACTCTAGTGAGGAGTCCCATAGGGACTGGGACTCTGGAGGAGAATCTTACTGAACTGAAACTCTATTATTAATAAAAAATTAATTAATAATTAGATTACTAATTGACTCAATTTGATTGAGTGAAGAGCTTTAGATCAAGTCTAATTGAATTAGATTCAGTTCAACTTAGATTGGGTTTGATATGATCAAGCTTGATTCAAGAGAAATTTGATCTTGATTCGATCAGAGCTTGGACTCACCTAATTTCTAATTGGATTAAAAATTTATTGAGATAATTGAGCTCCTAATTAGATTAGGTTCATTTCTATTATTGGGTTTAAACTAAATTTGATTTGGTTCAGAATAGAATTAGAAATGAAGAGTTTCAGTCGGTAAGGATTCTATCCTTATCTTCTTGCGCCACACCTGGACCTATGCCCATATCTCAACACCAAATTGGATTTGGCTTGAGCCTTCTAGTGTCAAGGGTGTAGACCTAGTAAGGGTGAACAGCAATGGATGCTGAGTTATAATCTTATTTTTTGCCTAATTCGAATGTGATCCGAATTAGAGATAAGGTGATAAGAAGGAAATAGATTTTTCAAACAAGAAAAGTTTTTGGTACCTAAATAAATTTTTTCTTAATTTTTTTGGAGAGTTTTTGGGCGTGTGAGATATAGATCTCCTCTTGACACCAAAAAACTCTTTTTGGAAATTTTTGGACGCCCAAAAATTGGTTTTGGCATGGACTTTGTGGCACCCTCCCTTGGATGAAAACCCTAGCCCTAATCTATAAAAGGGTGGCTCCTCTCTTTGGCGTCACATCTTTATTTTCTTGTTGGTTTTTATTTTTTTAGAGCTTTTTCTCCTCTTCCTCTCCTCATCTTGATCTCTTCATCTTTTGGAGCATCCAAGGCCATTGAAAAAGAAGGAAAAAAATCAGCCTCCAAGTTCCTTGCAAGCTAGCACTTCCAAGGATCCTGATCTGTGCCAGTCTTCATGTAGACGTGCTGTAGAGGCTAGACGACTTCGTGTAGCTGCGAGCAACCTGAAGGTGAGCCTTTCCAAGTGTTGGACCAATAAAGATCAATATTCCTTTGATTTGGTAATGGTTTCTAACCTATCTCGATTGTTTTGATAGATCTAATAGTTAGATCTAGGATTGCTGCATCAATGAGATCGATGTGAGTATTTATTTTCAGATCTAAAGTACATCTTAATTTATATTTTTTATCTTGACATGGTAGTCTAGATTAGATCTTATACATATAATTTAGATTAAATCATTTAATCTTATTATTTCATTGCATAAAATTTTGAACTTGCATGCGTAGCACTACCGCTTGTTTCCTTCAATTTCAGTTATTCAAATTTTAAACCATTAATCTTTTAACGGTGTTAGATGGTGTCGATATATAAGAAAGAAAAAGGAAAAAAAGAATGATATACATATAAAACAAGTATTTTATAATGGTCTTATATATGTAAATATCAATTTGAGAAGGGTATTTATGTAAATTCTAATGTTAAAAAGGATATGTGTGTAAAAGACTGAAAAAAATTAGCTAAGCGTATGAGATATAGAAACTTTAAACAAATAAATTGTTGAGTAGACTAGCTTGGGAGGCATAGACTCCTAGACAAATAGACAATTGAATAATTATCTATGAAAAAAATTTTGTACACTGCATCCGGTATATTAAAAATACATTGCCCCATCTGATTGGGTCATATAGCCATCACTTTCTAATGCGTATTTAATGTTTACAATTCTATTTTTTCGTTTGAAATTTTGAATGATGAAAATGTTCCTCCTCTTTTGAAAAAATTATGACATCCTGTGGTTATATTATGATATTCTGCAGTCAAATTATGATTTTCTGCATAGGATGTCATAATTTTTCTTCTAAAAGTCATAAAAAAAAGATATTTTCATTATTAAAAATTTACGATACTTTCGAATGCATATTTAATGCTTGCAGTTATATTTTTTTATTTAAAATTTTGAATAACGAAAATGTTCTTTCTCTTCTAAAAAAAATTATGACATCCTACGGTCTTATTACGATATCTTACAGTTAAATTATGACTTTCTGCATAGGATGTTATAATTTTTCTTTGAGAAGTTATAAAGAGGGAAGGACATTTAATTTTTAAATGATGCAAATGCCCCTCCCTTGCTTATGATATCCTATGGTCAAATTATGATTTCTTGTGTAGAAAGTCATAATTTGACTTGTGTAGAAAGTCATAATTTGACTACAAGATGTCATAATATGACTATAGAATGTCATAATTTTTTCAGAAGAGGAGAAACATTTTCTTCATTCAAAATTTTAATTGAAAAAGCAGAATTGCAGACATTAAATGTGTATTGAAAAGCGATGGCTACGTGGCCCAATCAAATGAAGTGATGCATTTTTTCTGCACCGGATGCGCCGTACAAAGAATTTCTCATTATCTATAGACAATGTAAGGGTGCAGCTATCCTCACTGCATCAAATTCTTTTCACACTACACCTCTAAAATTATTGCTATTATTTGACAATAATACCCTCATTCAAGGTTAGTGCCCTGTTGACTTATTTAGGCTGCATTAAACATTACAATGTTCTATGCCTTCTGTATTTTGAATAATGCCCTCCATGCTTTTTTTTTTTTGTGTAGACGATTCTAATTCTTCTCACATATTTCCTGCCACTTCTAAATAACTCTATTTTACTAGCTAAAAAAAGAAAACATACGCCTTCTCCCCTCCCATTCTCTTGGTGTAAAAAAAAAACTCATGCATGCATGTGCCATTTCCATTGTTATCATCATCAAGATAGAGCAACTGGGCTGAAATTCTCGATTAGCAAATAAAATGATCAGGGGACTACTACCAAACCTCAATTACCCACTTAGTGTTGAATCTACGCCTAGCACTCGTAAGTCCCAAGTCTAATAGCTCTAATTTCATTTTTAGTTTTTCAAACATGAATGATATAATATATAAAGGTTTGATTCACTTATTTGTTATATTAAAAAAAGGAGGTTTGACATTTAAAGATCTTTGGTAAGATTGTTGATAGGAAGTGTCTCTATTTGCTACAATCTTTGTCAACCTTTGGCATCTAGGATTATTTCTTTGTTGTATTTCTCTTTCCACTAGTCATAGATTATTTGAATAAGTGTGGCAATTTTGTCATTGACGGTTCTAAATTTAATGATTAAACAGAGGACAACCAACAACAAAAGGATGCACAGCATGAAGATGATGCCATGAATTTCGATCTCTTTTGGTTAAAGACTATCAGACTCGAGATGAATTATTTGATACTATTCATGGTATTGCTTTATCACAAGGATATGCCATTGTTATTTGAAGATCTGTAAAGAATAGATATGTCACCATTAGTTGCAATAGAGGAGGAACTTATTATCCATGCAAATTTCCTATAGGGCAAAAGAAGAGGAAGTCGGCTTCTAGACTCATAAATTGTCTATTTGAAATATGGAGTATTGTGGGATGGGCATCGGGGGCATCGAGCCCGAAAGTCCCATACCGGATACAATCAAGAGAGCCTACTGCTTATTAGTGCGAGTTCCTCCTCTCCCACGTGAGGCGCCTTTTGCGGGGCAAAACCGTGAGGGATGGGTGATACCGGGTCAGAAGCCCGAGCCCCTCTCCAGAACGGACAATACCTCACAATTGGATGGAGGAGATGGTTCTATACTATGGGCAGTAGATCTCCAACATTGGCACCATCTGTGGGAACCCGTCCTCTACCTGCAGCAGTACGCTCCCTTGCTGGGGGACTGTTGTGGGATGGGCATCGGGGGCATCGAGCATGAAAGTCTCATACCGGATACAATCAAGAGAGCCTATTGCTTATTAGTGCGAGTTCTCTCTCTCCCACGTGAGGCGTCTTTTGCGGGGCAAAATCGTGAGGCTCGGGCCCCGCTCTAGAGCGGACAATACTTCATGATTGGGTGGAGGAGATGGTTCCGTACTATGGACAGTAGATCTCCAACATGGAGCAAAAAAAAAATCGACAGAATCTAGAAAATTGAGATAAAAAATCTAATCACAATCATCAACCATCTAGCGACATAGCTGGACATCCATCTTGCAGATGTTTTTCTAAAGAAGAGATGGTACGGATAAGGAAAATGAGTATGGCTGGTATAAGTACACGAAAAATTCTTTCCTCGTTGCGGCAACATAATCCGAAGCCACAAGCAATATCAAAGATAGTTTACCATGCAAAAGCTAAAATAATTAAAGAGAGTTTAGCTGGTAGAACAATGATCGAAGCTTTATTTGAAGAGCTTGGTGAGGGTGGTTTCACTTATAATGTGAGGTATGGTGAAGATAATCGTGTGACACATTTATTTTTTGCACATCCTGTTTCAATTATGCTGAATAGAAATTATCCCTTTGTCTTTGTCATGCATTGCACTTACAAGACAAACAAATATAAGATGCCCTTGCTTGAAGTTATAGGTATCTCAAGTTTCAATATACTCTTCCTTTGTCTTTATGCAAAAGGAGGTAGTGGAAGATTATGTCTGGGCTTTGACCATATTTAGCAAAATATTAGGGGCCGAGATTTGTCCTTCTGTGATTGTAACTGATAGAGAATTGGCTTTAATGAATGCCATTCGAGTTGGTTTTTCCAAGAATAGATAATCTCTTGTGTGTTTGGCATTTCGAGAAAAATATTTTAGTAAATTATAAGCTGCATTTGGACAAAGAGGAAGACTAGATTGTCTTGCTGTCTGTATGGACTGATTTGATAAACTCTTCAGATGAATCATCATTTAATGAAGCTTTACATGACCTGGAAGTGCAATATGAGGAGAAGGAATTAGTTCTCAATTAGCTTGGATGGATAAATTTCTACACTTTGGAAATCGTGTGACTTCAAAGGTTGAAGGTGCTCATGCAAAGTTAAAAAAGTACCTTTTAAGTTTCATCTGGATAGTTTCACAAGGTAAAGGAGAGTATGCGTCTTGCCACTAAAAATCAATTCTAAGAGCTTAAAGCACAACTTTCCAGCCAGAGAATTCGGGTTCCTCGTCATTCCGCATTCCTTTCTTCAAAGATCTCGTTCTCTGCAATAAGTCAGATAGTCTGCTTACTTTGCTATATATTAGTCTTTTAAGTTCTAATACGAAACATACATTGGGTGTAGTTTGTTTATTTTTCTTTTTAACAGATGACTGTTGTTTGTTTTTCATATAGTGATGGAAACCATTTTGACACCTCTGTTTATGTTTTCATAATCTTAATTTTTGTACCGAAGAAATCTCATCCTACATTGTCTTTAATCTCTTAGTTGTAATGATATGTTTTTTTTGGCAAATTAGTAACAGGTCATCTTAAAAAAAAAAAAAAAACAGAAAAAGTCAAGAAATGCAAGCCATGCAACGGGCAGAATGTTTAATGCACCTTAAACAAGTCAAATAGGACACTAACTTTAAATGGGGGTAGAATTGTCATTTACGGATAACACAAAATGATGCAGCGTGCAAAATTTTTTGTGGATGTTTAATCGGAATCAAAATGAAAATAAAAATGAGAATAATTTAAAATTAAAAATGAAATGATTAAATTTTCAAAATATTAGTTCATGATCGGAAACAGAATTAGAATGATCAAATTCTTCAAAATATTTGATTCATGATCAAAATTATAATTGAAATTAAAATTGAAATGAAAAATTGAATAGAGAATAGGATTTGAATTCTGCGTACATTGATTTATTTTTATTTTATTTTAAAATTAAAATTAAAATAATTTTTTTAATTAAATAATTAAGATAAAAATTATTTATTTTAATTTTGATTTTAAATTTTTATTCTCTCCGATCAAACGTCCTCTTTGTGCAGCGGGAATAGCTGCACCCAGGATGCAACGGTTGTCTAAACGGGTCGGGCGGATTGGGCATCCACATGCCGATAATCCCAAGCCGGTGAGCCCCAGGCCCAAATTAAGCCGCCCCTTTCCCATTCGATTAGCGGCCTCTATTTAACCGAGGGCAGCGATTTCGGAGACTTCAGATAAGAAAGAGGGAGAAGAGAGAGAAAGAAACTCCAGCGCGATTTCAGATAAGAAAAAGGAAGAGAGAGAGATAGGAGGACGGCATCTGCGCGGCGGGCGGGCGGGCGGGCGGGCGGCCGGCGGCAGAGGGAAGGAGGGGAATTGGCGGCGCCAGAGGGCGGTGGGAACAAAGCTTTCAAGGTAACTCCTATCCTTTTTCCTTTACATTTTTATCCACAAAGTTTCTTTGTTATGCTGCTTGCTGCTTCTGATTTCTAGTTCTGAATTTATATGTGTTGATTTTTTAAATATGTTATTGAAATGGGCGGCATATCTGTAAGTATGAATATGTTTTACTGGCATTCCAGGGCATCTAGGGTTCAAAAATGAGGGTCCGAAATTAGGAACATGGCGTTGTTAGCACACCAGACGCAGGTATGTGGTATCAGAAATCCATCCTCCTGTTGTTTGCATACTTTGTCCTGTTCCGCTGAATCATGAGTAGTTGAGGCTATTTTTGCTGTAAAAAATTGTTTTTTCTTATTTGTTTTGAAAAATAGATTTAAAGATTATCTTTATTGGGAGTTATTTGATGAAAAGCATGGAGCTTTTTATGGTTTTAACCGTGTTTTCCCCTTTAGGGGCATTGGCTTCTTTTTCTGGCCGTTGGGGGAAAAATTATTCACTTGTTTGAGTGATTGTTTATGATATGGCCGTGGAGTTTGGAGAAGAAGAGGAAGAAGATCTTGGGTGCTTCAAGGGAGCCAACCTCCTAAATTTAAGAACGAGGATAACGCTTCATTGTCCTTCCCATTCTTATCTTTTCTATAGAATACAACAATAGGATTCCAGCATCATCTAATGACCTACCCACGTTCACCACTACAGGCTTCAAAGACACAAACTACAACAGGAGGAGACTACAAACATGTAACACCACAAGACTAGAAACATGCAACAACCAGAAAATAACAAATATAAAAGTGGACTTTAAGCAGACATCACTGATTGCGATATAGTAGCAGAAATGATGCTTTGAAGGGTAAATTCATCTTCTAATCCAAAAAACACTTCCTAAGATAACCCAGTATAACTGGGAGAAGAGAAAAGGAAAGACTGAATTTATTAAGAGATTCTGAGGTTTCAACTTGTTCGTCAAATGAAATGATTGGACAATTTGGACCAAATGGCTTTTGCATCTAGATGACTGCTGTTTTAGCCTTCTTGCTTAAATTAACCATCAAAACCTTTGTTTTGTCCATTGGATCCTTTCTTCATCTGCATCATTTGCTACTTGATTGATATGCATCATCATGTGGCAAGAGCTTGCAAGTTGTAGAAGAAGTGGTTAGTACTTAAGAGTTGTACTAGCTCAAGATTTGTTTGACAATAAGTGCAGAAATAAGAAAGTACTGGTTCACTAGAAGAAACAAGCAAGGTGCGTGCATGATGTGGTAGGAGCAAAAATGACTGAAGATGAGAGAGGTGGTTATAGGAACATGGGTTGGGATGTAGATTAGTTGATGCAAGTGTCTAATTTTGGAATTTTGTATTATAGTTGTATTTGATGATGGATGATAGAGAGAATGAATTCATTAAGGCATTTATTCTTTTTTGGAAGAAATAGTGGGCTGGATTTCCTTTGAAGTGGATCGGTTGGAGGCCTCACCATGAACAAAATCTCTCTTTCTGCCCTCCAGCCCCCCCCCCTCTCTCTCTCTCGCGTGCGCACACACACGTACATGCACGCACACACACTTGCACACATGCACGCACACACACTTGCACACACGCACACTCTCGCACACGCGCACACACACAAGCGCACACATACACACATCCTGACACACTTGCAGGAGAAGAGCATGTAGCATGTGGGATGCATTAGTCATGTTTCTTTTGCATTCGAAATTTCGGCGAAGAGGAGGCATATTTTATTTTCTTTATCTCCATGGTGTTTTGTGAAATTGCAACTTCAAAGAAGGATGATTAATTTCTTGTAGTTAAAGCAACTAATATTTGGGATCATAGAGAAATTGCATGTTTTATGCACGTAGACCTTAAGGACAATGTCTTGTAAGTGGATAGTGTTATGTGCTTATTTTATTAAAAAATATTGGATCTAACTTGTTAAATCTAGGAGATATTTGATGACATCTAGTTGTTCTTGGGTTTAACTGTTTACTAGTTGGTTTAAGTGCTGTTTGGTAATGGACTTTATCTAGGAAGAAGTGATGATGTGGCGTCACACAATTAATCATGGAATTCTTTTGTAATCTGTGGTAGAGAATTCAGTCAAACTTTTGTTCTTCTAGGTGGGAAACAATATAGTCAAAAGGAGGACAAGTCATCGTTTTCCTTGATAGGTTATCTAGTTCTAGAATAGGGTGGGATAATTCTTTTGGGATTAGCAAATTTTATTTCCATGTCGTGTTTCATTTGTACAATGTCAATAATGAATTTGTTTGGGTGAAAACAAAATTGTCCTTTATTTTATGGTTAATTTTTGTTAGCTAAAGGGCTTTTTGGTAATTTTATCATTGGTTGTGGTGTGGCATAAAAAACTGGGGACAAAACCTAATTCCAAGGGACTTAAAGAACCAACAGTCCCCATTTATCCCTAGTTTGAGCAAACTGTTAGGTGTAAGTGATTTTGGGGGGCCAAAATGGTGTGTTTGTCAATTATATGAGGATAAGAGAAGGATAAGTGGGGGATGAAGGCCCTTATCCTATTTCCAAATTGGGGCCTAGGGTAGTATTTGGTTGCGGAATAGATTTCGGAAGGCATCTCCCTTGTATTGTTGGAGGGATAGACCTTTTTTGTGAAATGGGAGCTTTTTGGCATTTGGCCTAAGGGACAAGTACATGGGATAAGGGGCATTTAATACACATTGGATTTTGTAGTAGGGGGATTGTATCATTAGACAAAATTGCCCTTCCACTTTTTTTGAGTGTTTAAAGATTGGATAGGTGCAAAAGAGTAATTAGAAGGGGATAAGTTTGTCCCCTTCCATCATATATCTATTTCACCAAAATGGTGGAATAGAGATGACTTGTGGGCCCACATACACCCACATGGTATAAGGCGCTATTCTCCACCCTCTTTTGGCATTTGGCAGGATATCCCCCAACTTTATGGGTAATATCCCCCATTTTGTTCTCAATCCAAACACACCCTACGGAACTAGGAGGGCATATCCCCTGAAAAGCAGATCCTGGGAGGTTACTTCCCCCTTAAGCAAAAGTTGTTGCTTTCTTTTTTGTTTCACCTTGTTATTTTATACCAAATAACTGCCAGGTTTGTCTCATTCTTCCTCCATTTAGATATTAGTACCACAAATTCCTCACTTTAACATGATAGAATTTTCATGAAGTTGGGCTTAAGAAAAGGATATATAAGAGATGTAAAATCAGAAGGTCGATATTTGTCTACATGTTTAATTACCAAGTATTGCTGTTTCCATGTGTGGTACCAAACAAGATCTCTAATATTTTATGATTATGCATGCTTGCAATGTGCTTCAGCGTTCTTATTCAACCTGTTCCTTGAGGCCTAAAGCATTGATCCATGGAGTGAGGTGGAGATCTTGTGCAGCATTTCAGTTCATTGGAAGGAAAGATGAGTTTATACCATTGAAGCATCGGTTGCATTTCAGGTAAGAGGTAAAAGATTTATCAGTGAGATGCTATTTGTGTTGAAATACATTTTTTATTGTATGGCTGTTGTATCATTGGTTTGTCATAAATAATGTGTTATAGGATATGGAGTTGTTTTAACCAAAAAGAAAAAATTATAGATCATGAGGATGATGGGAATTGAGAAACCATTACTTATTTAATTTTCTTTTGTGCATTAAACTTATAAGTCAAATTAAGGTGCTATTATTACTAGAGAAGTTCCTCCTTGTCATGTATTTTTTGATGCCTATTCTACTACAAGTTTTGTATTTATGGCATCTGATATTTCTTTTTGAGAATGAAAACAAATTAAGGTGCTTCTCTAGCTTTTTAGCTTTGAAGTTGCAACTATGGTTAAATTTGTAATATGTAAATTAGGAATTGGATATTCCATTGTATTAACCAAGCCATCAGAATTATGGTAAACGAAGTGATGTTGACCAGCAGACCAGAGCCTCTTTGGTTTCCTATCTTACCATGTCAAAGCATTGAACGAGATCTCAGTTCTTGTAGGTTCCTTGTCTATATGGATGCACCTGAATATATGAAATGGAAAATCAGAGATTGAGATGATTGAATCTTAGCTTAAAAAACTTGGAGATGAATTCAGGTGCAACCAATGCAAATGACAGCTTAGCGGGTTTTCTTTTTCATTTTTATCTTTCTTTAATGTAAATTTGAAAATTCTGGTTCCAAGATTATATCTACAGTTGCTGGTTATTGTTGGTATTGTTTGGATACATAGTTTAATGAGATTAGGAATAAAACTTAAATCGTTAACCCCTTAACCCATCTTTATGATGCTCACTAGGTGGATTAAGTTATGATCTAAAAAATTTGATGAGTTCAATAACATGTCCGTGCGAATATCTGCTTTCCTGTTTAATTCAATATTGGTATTCTGGAGGGCTGTAAACAGAGATATGAGTCCATTAGACATTATGGATAAATATCGTTTGGGTATCTCTATAATCTGTAAGGTTTGTAAGTGTTATAGTGAATCTTGTTTTGTCAGGCTCGTTACTCTGGAGAGTCTCACTTTACTATTTGTTTAATTTGTCACTATGAGGTCAATATTTTTCTATTCCAATCAGTGGTGCGTATTGCTTTTGGAGTTATGTCCTTGTATAGATTTATCTTTTCTAATATAGATTGTCTCAGAGTATCCTAATGTTTCAATGGTGAGTGGCACCCACTGCAATAACAAGTCTTTCTAAAAAAATATCTGGCTTTGATTTTTAATTTATGAAGAGACCATGTGCTCTTCCACTTGACCCTTCATTATGTTCTGAAAGATGCGTAGGATGAACAAAAGATCTTTGCAGTGTTTTCACTTGTTTAGTTTGTCTTTTATTGGAAATATTGTTCTCTGATGTTCCTATGCTTAAGAAAAAGTGTTCTCTTCTGTTGTCCTGAAGAAATCTCATTGTTTGTATTATAGTTATATTTTACTGATAGAATGTCATGTACATCAAGTACTTGTGAGGCCTTATCATGTTCACAATCTCACTTGCTGATAATTCTCTTGCATTATTATGCTTGCTGTACCAGAGGCCAACCTATTATTTCACAAAAGAGGAGAGCTTTCAAAGTGTCATCTTTTAAAGGCAATGCCCAGCATGATGAACCAGAAGCCAGAGACAGTTGCTCAAAATTTCCCAAGGCACCAGTTCAGCTCTCCACACAAGATGATAGTGAAAAAATTTTATCTGATTCTCATAATGGACAAAAGCATCCACTATCTTATGCACCGGAAGGCAGAGAAGACACCAGAGCTGGATCTCTTGCAATACAAAAACTATTCAGGAAGTGGTTGATCATGCTGCGGACACAGACATCTAGTCAGAGAATGGATGAAAATATCTGGCAAGAACCTGCCCAGGGTGTAACTTCTGAAGGTCAACATGTGACTGTGAGAATGAAGGCAGGGATTATGTTGAAGGCTGCACTTGTGTACTTTCTGGGACTTGATGCAACAATATCTATCCCACTTTTGATATTGTAAGTTCTGAGATAAGTGCTTTTGCTCATAATTGTTCTTTGCTGTTCAATTTTTCTACTCGATTGTGCTTGTATATTCACACTAACTTGATAGGGCTATCATGTTGACTGCAATTGATGTCATTGTTTGTAAGATCACCTTCTCCATGCTTGTAATAATATAAAATTTTAATATTATATTGGGTGATTTCATCTGATAGCTATATACACGTGGACTTTCAATATTTGTGTATTTCAATCCTTGATATGGGCTGTATTGATTCCATATCCCTTCCATGTGTGGGAAAAAATATATCATGAACCTTTTTTTTTTGGCTAAGGAGAGGAGGCAGTGAAAGGGAGTAGGAAGGATTAGAGAGGGCATTGATTTCACAGCAAGGATATTGGGATAATTTCAATGTATCTAAAAGTTGTTTCCATTTTCCAATGCCTCAAAATTGGATTGTGTGATTAACAACCTCCCTGATCTCTTTTTTCTCCCTTTGCATTACTTCTAAGCTAATTATAAAGTTTTTATGTATATGGTCTTAACCATACAGATGGTGTGATATACTGTGGCACCTGGAGTTTTGAAATAAATTTTGAGTTGAGTATGGCTTAATCATTATATATGCAATTGGACTTTTGACTTAGTCTTGACATAAAAGAAGTGGATGTTGACCAACTGTAACAAGCACCAATCCACAAGATTGAGTTACTTTAAAATGATACTTGGACAAATTGGTCTTGGTTACTTGTCATTCATACAATAAGGCATGCAGGAGGCTGTGTATTGGTAGTTATTCATTGAATTGACTATCAATTTGGAAGAGCAACCATGAAGGAGGAAGTTACCAATGTAAGAAACTACCCAAGGATAGGTAGTTATTTTTGTATAAAACTACATTTCTGTGCTCGATAAGGCAAGAAGACTTCATTTGGACTGTTTCTGAACCTCTATATAACTATGGCTATCGAAAGGGAATGGGCCTCTTATAGCCTTGTTGTCCTGGTATTACGATCCTTTATAGAATGAAGGTCTTAACTCTTGAGTTTATCTTGGTGTTCATAATCATTCATACCAAAGATATCAAAGATGTATGACTTTAGATTGAATGAAAACTTGTTTATTTGCTTTATTTGATCTAGTTCTTCTTTTTGCTGTTCGTTTGATTTTTCCACTTAGTTGGTGAATTTAAGTCCTCACCATCAGAGGCAAAATCAAGAGCCTGTCATTCTGGTAATGCTTTGCCATCAATCTAAGGGGCTGTCTAGTTATCTTCAAGTTTTTCTAAATCATAGAATTATAAATCATAATTTTTGTAAAACATGTTTTATGAATAACAATGGGGAACCATTTTCCGTGAACTTTAATTTTGAGGTTTTACAACTTGCCAATTTTAGCGAAAAGTGTTCTATGGAAAACATCCAAACAGTTATTTTGTAAAACTCGTTCATTTTTTTATTGAACCAAAAGCCTCTAAGTCACGGTCAACCATGACAAAAATTAAAGTGTTCTAACACTTATCTGTAGTTTGTAACTTTAATTAGCATTGACATGCAATTAATGGCATGGGATATTACATTATTCAGTTATTTTTGCCTTCTACTTCAATGTCCCTGTGAGTTTGCATATGGTTTGAGGAGGTTTTGTTTAATTAATTATGTAAAGTTATATGGTAAGTAAATGTCATTGAATTTGTCCAAAGATGTGATTTTTTTATTTTTATTTAGGTTGGAGGGTTTTTGAACTGGATGGTTTGTGTCTGCTGTTTAATGAGGCAAATTATTTCACTGCATTCTTCAAATATAATGCACTTTATCCTTATGTCATCAATGGATCAAAGAATTGAAGCAAGATTTTCTGTTCTCCTTTTGGTTGTAGGACTATCTTATTGAAACTTATTTAGCTACTTCTTATAATTTTGCTCGCTATGAGCAAAATTAGATTTTAGCTGGCAAAGAAAGCTAACTCGTGCTGTTTCTTGCAGCATACCATGGTACCTAACTGTCAGAGTGGTGTATGGAGTAGAAGTCACAAAGGAGTTGACGCCTTTATGGATTCTTGGGCCTCTAATCGTTGCTCTTTATATAAAAATCATTCAAGGACTCTGTTCACTGTATCTTTTCGTCTTCATGCAAGCTGTTAGATTGGTGAAGAACCTACCAACATACTCTTTGTTGGTGCATAATTACATAGCTGAGGGAAAGCTCAAAGCAGTTTTCTGGGCCCTTTTCTGGAAGCCTATAATAGACATCAAAAACTTAGATTACAGGGATCTTTTCAGACAGAAAGCCCAACAACTTGGAGAGTGGGCGGGTGAGAAATATCTCGATTTTATTGAATCAATATGGCCATACTACTGCAGAACTATCCGATTTTTGAAGAAAGCACATCTCATTTAGCTGTGGTTATCAAAGATCACAGCTGCTGTAATCATCTCTTTATGTGTTTGCAAAAATGACCGTCCAGTTTTGGAATAACTGCTGATTTTTTGTGAGGTTTTTACTAGAAAGATAGTGATGCGGAATTGGAAATTTCTGGTATTCTTTATTAAACAAGGTTCTTCTCCTTGAGAAAGAGAGATTATGATTGGGTATGTGATTTTCAGGTATTGTACTCTTTATGGCAGTTACTTGATATATTCTGTAATTGTTAAATATTTCATTTTACCCCCTTGGAAGATTTGATATTGCGGAATTGAAACATGATGATACCATTTGATGATCTGATCTTTATTAGATCTGATATTTATGGGGTACATGAAGAAGCTGTTGTTTTTCTGGGATTCAGTAGTCAAGTATGTTGTCAAAATTTTTTAAGCTTGCCATGTAAAATTTACGCTGTGCTATTGAGAAGGTGGGGTTTCACTAACAATTTGTTGTCGTGGACGAACTTCCTTCAGAGTCTTGAATCAGTATGTATATATTGATTGCATTAAAAAATATTTTTCTAATATCTGAATTTTGGATGCATTTTTGGAAGAAAAAGAGGTTGGAAGAAATAATGTCTCATGTCTCTTTAGAAGTAGCCATAAGTGCAGATTTATAATTTTTAACCATGCAGATCCCCTGGTTTGTGTTGTTCAGAAGATTGAGAAAAGGTTGTGCATGAGCTCTAGATTACGGTTTCTGTTGGCATTTATTTATTGTTTGCACAGATTTGGACATTGGCACCACAGCAAAATCAACAATGTGATATTATTTTTGGGGTGTCTGGGTATGGGTGTTTGAATTTGCTTCAGAATGCATTGTTAAGGGCCGAAGTAGCGTTACCCGCCTGGAACTTCATCAGTATGAATGGCAATTACCAAAACGTTAGTCTTTTTAGAGGGTGTTTAGTGGGGGAGGGGGAGGTCCGGAATCAGAATCGGAATAAGTGATTCTCATTCTAATCATTTAGTTGAAAGGAGTTTCATTTCGATTTCGATTTCTAGATGGAATGAGAATGGTTCAATATATATATAGAACTCAATCCATATTTTCTCTTCTATGGATTTAATTTTTTATTTCAATTTTGATTTCAATTTTAATTTCGGTTACGAATTAGATGCTTCTTGAGATTTAGCCATTCCGATTCAGATTTCAAGCCATTCCGATTCTCATTCTAATTTCGATTGCGAATCAAATATCCTCTTAATATATGAAGCTAAACAAATGGGGTGTTTGGTTCGCAATCGGAATCAAAATGGAAATGGGAATCAGAATGATTTGAAATCGGAATGGTCAAATTCTCTGAAGCGTTTAGTTTGTGATCGGAATTAGAATGGAAATTTAAATTCATGAAGGAGAGTAGGGATTGAGTTCTATATAGATTAAGCCATTCTCATTCCACTCTGAAAACGGAATGAGACTTCTCCCAACCAAACAGTTGGAATGGAAGTCACTTATTTCGATTTCGATTTCAGACCTCTACTCCTCTCAACCAAATACCGCAAAACTGCTTATAGTATCAGTTTTTTGTATTCACATCGGCGTTCCAAGGGTTTCTATTTCTAATTCAACATTTAGGGGTTATCATGCAGAAAACCAGGCCATTTTAGCCTCTGCTTTGGACTGGTCTCAATCTTATCTAAGCTGTGACATGAGAAAAGAGAACTTAAAAAGGATGCCATTATGTTTTTAACCATCAAACTATATAAAAATGATGGTCTAATATATAAGTCTCTACCATTGCAGGTTTTGGAGAGGGTTGGATATACGTAACCTTATCCTTTCATGCGGATTAGTTTTCATATTTCGACTACTCAAATCTAACAAGAACCATGATGACTGTTTGAAGCTAGAAAGAATTTTGTCGCCAAGCTTGTATATTTTTCTTTCCCACTTCGGATGATATGCTTGTTTATGATTTCATGAGGCCCAATTCTTTAAACATGTATGATGGAGAAGTCAAGTGTTGTCCAGCTATGCAACCCAAGAGGGGAGGTGAATTGGGTTTCTAAAAATTTTAAACTTAACTTTCAATTTATGAAGATTATTTAACAATAGCAAGATAAGTAAGAAGAGTGTAATTGATTCAAGGCTAATGGTTGAATGCAAAAATGCAAGAGAATAAAGAAGTTCTAAAGAAGAGCAATTAGGCACAACACAAACAAGAGGATTTATAGTGGTTCGGTGCCAACCTTGCACCTACATCCACTCCCCAAGCTCCTACTTGGAAATTTCAATCCACTAACTTGTATTCAACCTGAATACACTCGTCGGAAACTCTGACTCTAGCTATCCCAAGCTAGTCCACTTGTTTTCCGGGTACAAGCCAACCCAATACAATCCGATTCAAGGTTTGGATCAACCTTCCCACGTTTTGGAACCCTTCCAAAACAAAAATAATAACTCAAAAAAGAGTATTACAATTAACAGCATAGAAAATACAAAATAAGCTTCTTTAATGAGCGAATGAAGCTTTAAATACACTTTACTCAAATAGAAGAAAGCTCTTTCTGATTTTTTCAAGGTGGTTGGAGACTTGAATGAGCACTTGAGAAGTTGGTGAACTTGGATTAAAAGCTTTTTGAATACTTTGAGTGGGCTCTTGCTTAGAGCTGAAATGTATGCTTGAAATCCTTTTTAAAACCCTTCTCTTTTTCTCTATGTATATATGATTTCCTCCTTTAAGTCCCTATATATATCTTCAAATAATGGTGGAAAGTAATCTGGGCTGAAATAGAGCTGTTAGAGCACATTAAATGAGCATTAAATGCAAATAAAATGGGTGAAAAACTAGTCGTTGCGAAATTTTTCCGTCACAGGGGTTGACTCATAGGGTCAACTCATGCTCATGGGTCGACTCATAGGGTCGACCTCTGTGGAATAGAACAGAAAACGACTGTTCTATAATTTTGGCCTACAAAGCAGCAGAGGTCGACTCATAAGGTCGACTCATAGGGTCGACTCACAGAGAGTGCCAGCCAAAATTTCAGCGTGCCGTTCAGCTCTTTAGGCCATGAGTCGACTCATAGGGTCGACTCAAAAATAAAAACCTAGTTTTCTTGCAAAATATATTTTCAAAAATATTGAAATTTTTTCCAGTAGACTACACGTCTTTTGTTCTTGTTCTTGAGGCTTCTAAATCAGGTATTGATAAAATTACGAATTTGCCCCTGAAATGCAATAAGTCTTTTTTCAAGCCAAGATCATTAGTAATTCTCTCAAATACTTTGTAATCATCAAAATCAATTCAAGGAGCAATACCAAATTTTGTTATTTATTTTGAGATGACAAATTTTCTTACGATCATTTATGATTTCAATCCAGGGGGGAAAAACGAGAGTTTAGTTCCATGATGGTGATTCATGTTTGCATACAGCTCAAACTCAAACTAAGCCTTGATCCCAAAATAGTTGGTGTGGTGATTGATGCATGATTGCCCCGTTCTATATTCAGTCTACGCCTCTCCAAAAGTTTCCTTCTCCAAAGTCCCATCAAAACTCTAATTCCCATAAATCCCCATATGTTAGGGAAGTTTGCTCCCATCCCATTTGCAGCAGAGAACTTTGTCCATAGCCTGCCCGTATTCAGCCATGAAGTTCATGACTTAGGTGTTTATGACGCTTCCAAAATCAAAGAAAACAAAGATAAGTTCTCTCTCTCTCTCTAAGTATCTTCATATAACTTTATTTTTTTACATTGCTATTGAAAATTTTTATTAAGATATATGTATATATGATGTGCAAACTCTATATGTTGTATAGCATATTCTTTATACATGTGCACTTTAGAATCAGGGCTTGGCTAACATTGAATTTTCTAGCATTTGGTGTGATAACCCGACCCACTAAAGCCCTGTAAAAAAAAAAAAAAAAGAAAAAAAAAAGAACAGGGAGGAAGACTCCCGATCGGAGTCTTCCTCTTCTCCGATTCCGATCAAGAATCGGAGTCCTAGGGCCATTAAAAGACCCTAGGACGAGCTCTATAAGACCCCCCTCCTCTCCTCTAAAAGTAGATCTATCAGCCACCGACGATCGCTGGAGTTTTTCTCCGATTTTTCCGATTGAAACCGCGACTCCTCGACCTGTGCTCGCCGCGATTTCACGCCGGTGGGGGTCACGGAGGTTGTGGTAAGGCCTCCTTCCTCTTCCTCTCTTCTTCTCCTTCTTCCCCGTGCCTGTGGGCACGATGGCCGGCGACGGGTGTCGCTGGATTTTGTTGGAAAGAAAAACCCCCTGTTTCGACCTCTTCTTTTCTCCGATTTTCCGGCACCGACGGTCACCACCGACCGCCGGTTCTAGCCCCTCCGAACTCGGGGGAAGACCGCCCTTGCCGCCGGCCACCGCCGGGCATGGTATGGCCGTGATCGACCGATCAAGGCACGGGGACCTCTAGGTCCCCTGTTTCGGCCCAATGAAAGCCCGGGAAGAAGAAGAAGAAAAGAAAAGAAAAGAAAAAAAAGGAAAAAGAAAAAGAAAAGAAAAAGGAAAAAGAAAAAGAAAAAGAAAAGAAAAGAAAATGCAAAATAGAAAAATAAAAAAAAATAATAATAATAAGAAAAGAGAAAATTTTCTTCTCTCCCCTCTTTCTCCCTTTTTCTCTCTCTTCTCTCTCTTTCTCTCTCTATTTTCTCTCTCTAAAAAGAAAAGAAAAAGAAAAAAAAATAAAAAGAAAAAAAAAATAAATATATATATATATAAGAATAATAATAATAATAAATATATGTGAGAGAAAGTTTCTCTCATTTCTCTCTTAAATCTTTCTCTCTCTAGAATTGAACTTTTTCTCTCTACCTTCTCTCTACATTTTCTCTCTCTAAATTTTCTTCCTATTTTCTCTCTCTAGATCTTTCTCTCTCATTATAGATTTTGTCTCTCTAAGGTCATTCTTTCTCTCTGATTGCATCACAGACCTTAGGATAAACTTGAGATGAAAATATGATGATCTGAGACTGCTCCGAAATTCGTGCAATAGATTGGATCCCGATCCGATCCTTATTCGAAATTGATAACATCAATCATGGTTAATTCATATTAAATCACCCTGATATAACCTCTCATGATCTCAATCATGATTGCCACTTTTGAAGGATACAAAAATTCTCTCTCCACTTTCTCTCTCATGACCGACTTTTTCTCTTTAAGAAGGTCTATGAATCCTGTACCGAATCATGCCTTTATCTTTTAGGGGCTCATATTGACTTTAACAAGATGATCCGAAGTTGCTTTGATATCCGTGCTGTATGTCAACTTCATTTGGCCATATCAAGTATTTTTCAAACCCATTATTAAAGAACCCTATTGATTGATCTTGACCTTAATTCGATCTGTGCTTCACGATTTCTTGATCAAGTCACTTAAATCTGACCCTCAGATCAGAGACCCTGAATTGCTCTGGTATCTGGATGGTCCGACACATCCGGACAATAGTTCTCTTTCCTTATGATTTAATTTTATTATATTTATGGAATAGAAATTGATGATGATTTGATATTTTAAATAGGATTAGTTGATTTTTTTAACAAAGTCTGAAGATCTAGGATGAACGAGGTAAGTAGATCTTATGCTCCTTATTTATTTTTAAATGATCATATTTTTATGTAAAGAAATGCTATTGATGAAATCATATTTTTCATAAAATAAGGATCGACATATGTGATATGAAAAAGTATGTTTTATTATGAGCATTGATTTCATGAATATGTCTTACGAAAATAGCATGATTATGAAGCATGAATTTCATTATTTTTTTTATCTATATATATGTATGCTTTACGAAAAAGATATAATGATTTCAAAAGCTCTCAGATGGCTATGAATGAATTTCTTCGGGAAGGTCGACATCCGGAGCTAGCATTCACACGAAACATGGCCCTGCCAGCAGGTATAAAGTTGGCACATGAATTAAGAACTCTGTCGATTAAGAAACATGGCCCTGTCACGGGTATAATAGTGACCTTAGTACGAATATCTGTGAGCAATATTTTGAAACATGACATGAATACATGATGAAAATGATTTACGATTCATGATTGTGAAATATACATGATTTATGCATGCATGATGAGTTTATAACTTATTTTGTTATATGCTCTATGAAATGCTGTATTTTGTATTACCTGTTATTTTATAAATATTGCATTATCATGAAAAACTTATGTTTGATCCGATAAGAAAGTGCAAGTTCTACTTACTGGGCTAGTGTAGCTCATATTCTTTTTGTTTTCTTTTTGTTTGAACAGAGAAATAAGGTTAGGATCGGCAAAAAGAATCCAAGCTTGAAGATCGACATAGCAAGCTGAAAAATTTGGCAACAAAAATTTAATTTATTTTATAATCATAGATTTGTAGTTATTTATGAATATTGAGATTCGGGTTAGTACTTGCTTTTGAATTTAGATGCTCTGAACCAATATTGGTTCGATTATTTGATGAATAATAGAATTGAATCTTTTTATTTGACGGATTTTAGATGATTATGATAGATTGGCTTCGTGTTATCGTGGGCTCCATCCCTCGGTAGCATGGCCGTGTTATGTCCCGGATTTGGGACGTGACATTTTATGGTATCAGAGCTTAGGTTTAAGATCATTGAGATTATAAAGTGATGTCAAAATATTATGTATGATCAATAGGATGTGACCGAGTGGAGTATAATGGATAATATCAGAGCTTAAGATTATGATCATTAAGGACGTGATAGAATGATATAAAGTTTAGGATATGATCACTAGAGAATATGATTTAAGTGGTATTTGAACTTAAGGTTATCATTATTCAGGATTGTGACTTTAGTGATATTTGAACTTGAGGCTAAGATCATGAGGAATATGATAGATATAAAAAAAAAGATTCAATAATTTGATTTCGAATCAATAGGTATTATGATGAAATTTATGCATAGGTGGCATATGATGTCTATAATAGAATTGACGAGTTATATCTTAGATTTCAATCAGCAAGGTTGACCTGAGTACGAAAAGTGTTGACCCTAGAATGATGCGGGAGGTATTGATATATTATGTTAGGTATATTTGATGACATTGGAATACTAAACCTATATGGATAAAGGACATGATACTTTTGCTGATTTTGATGTTAATTTCTTTGCAAAGAAAGGTTGGTTTGAAAGTTGTCTAACTGATTGTAAGGTAAATCGAAGGTTAACTCAAATTAATTCTAGACACATTGGATTCTTGAGGAGTGGTGAAGCTTATATAATAAGTTCAAACATAGAAGGTGGATGAAGATTTAATTTTGATGTGCTATGCCTAAGAGATAGTAATGACAAGAAAACCTTAAATTTTATCCTAAATTGTATATGAAATTTGAAAGTTGGATCTATCTTTGATTGATTTAACATACAAAGATATTTTTGATAGACTTAGATAATTTGGTAAGTTGAGATCAGAGTGCGCAGCAAAAGTGTGATGGTCTGAATTGATTAAAAATATTAATCCTTTAAATCAAAATATATTATGAAATACGTTAGTTGTAAATAAGGAAGGATTTTACTGATAATAAAAGGATGCTAGAAAAAAAAATCTATCTAATCCAGGAAAGACTCAAGACAATATAGGATAGACAGAAGAGTTGGCTAGATAGAAAAAGAAGAGAATTGAAATTTTACTTCGGTGATCATATTTTTCTAAAAGTATCACCTACAAGAAGTATCATGAGATTTAAGAGACATGGAAAGCTGAGTCCGCAATATATTGGACCTTTTGAAATTTTAAATCAAGTAGGAGATGTTGCTTACGAACTAGCCTTACCATCAGATTTATCCAAAGTGCACAATGTCTTTCATATTTCACTACTGAGAAAGTTTGTACCTGATCCAAACAGTGTGATAAAGTATGAGCCATTGCAAGTTCATAAAGATCTAACCTATGAAGAATTTCTCCTCCAAATTATTGATCGAAAAGAGCAAGTTCTAAGACGACGTATCATTCCGTATGTAAAGATTCATTGGAGTAATCATGAAGAGAGAGAGGCCACTTGGGGCTTGAAGACGATATGAAGATGAGATATCCACACTTATTTGAAAATGAAGGTATGTTAAATTTCGAGGACGAAATTTTTTTTTAAGGGGGATAGAATGTGATAACCCGACCCACTAAAGCCCTGTAAAAAAAAAAAAAAAATAGAACAGGGAGGAAGACTCTCGATCGGAGTCTTCCTCTTCCCCGATTCCGATCAAGAATCGGAGTCCTAGGGCCATTAAAAGACCCTAGGACGTTATCTATAAGACCCCCCTCCTCTCCTCTAAAAGTAGATCCATCAGCTACCGACGATCGCCGGAGTTTTTCTTCGATTTTCTCGATTGAAGCCGCGACTCCTCGACCTGTGCTCGCCGCGATTTCATGCCGGTGGGGGTCATCGGAGGTTATGGTAAGGCCTCCTTCCTCTTCCTCTCTTCTTCCCCTTCTTCCCCGTGCCTGTGGGCACGATGGCCGACGACGGGTGTCGTTGGATTTTGTTGGAAAGGAAAACCTCCTGTTTCGACCTCTTCTTTTCTCCGATTTTCCGACACCAACGGTCACCACCGACCGTCGGTTCTAGTCCCTCCGAACTCGGGGGAAGACCGCCCTTACCGCCAGCCACCGTCGGGCATGGTATGGCCGTGATCGACCGGTCAAGGCACGGGGACCTCTAGGTCCCCTATTTCGGCCCAATGAAAGCCCGAGAAGAAGAAGAAGAAAAGAAAAGAAAAGAAAAAAAAAGAAAAAGAAAAAGAAAAGAAAAAGGAAAAAGAAAAAGAAAAGAAAAGAAAATGTAGAATAGAAAAATAAAAAAAAAATAATAATAATAAGAAAAGAGAAAAATTTTCTCTCTCCCCTCTTTCTCTCTCTTCTCTCTCTTTCTCTCTCTATTTTCTCTCTCTAAAAAGAAAAGAAAAAGAAAAAAAGAAAAAGAAAAAGAAAAAAAAAATATATATATAAGAATAATAATAATAAAAATACATGTGAGAGAAAGTTTCTCTCATTTCTCTCTTAAGTCTTTCTCTCTCTAGAATTGAACTTTCTCTCTCTATCTTCTCTCTACATTTTCTCTCTCTAAATTTTTTTCTTATTTTCTCTCTCTAGATCTTTCTCTCTCATTATGGATTTTGTCTCTCTAAGGTTATTCTTTCTCTCTGATTGCATCACAGACCTTAGGATGAACTTGAGATGAAAATATGATGATCTGGGACTGCTCCGAAATTCATGCAGTAGATCGGATCCCGATCCGATCCTTATTCGAAATTGATAACATCAATTATTGTTAATTCATATTAAATCATCCTGATATAATCTCTCATGATCTCAATCATGATTGCCATTTTTGAAGGATACGAAAATTTTCTCTTCACTTTCTCTCTCTACTTTCTCTCTCATGACCGACTTTCTCTCTTTAAGAAGTCTATGAATCCTGTACCGAATCATGCCTTTATCTTTTAGGGGCTCATATTGACTTTAACAAGATGATCTGAAGTTGCTTTAATATCCGTGCTGTATGTCAACTTCATTTAGCCATATCAAGTATTTTTCAAACCCATTATTAAAGAATCCTATTGATTGATCTTGACCTTAATTCGATCTGTACTTCACGATTTCTTGATCAAGTCACTTAAATCTGACCCTCAGATCAGAGATCCTGAATTGCTCTGGTATCTGGATGGTCCGACACATCCGGACAATAGTCCTCTTTCCTTATGATTTAATTTTATTATATTTATGGAATAGAAATTGATGATGATTTGATATTTTAAATAGAATTAGCTGATTCTTTTAACAAAGTCTGAAGATCTAGGATGAACGAGGTAAATGGATCTTATGCTCCTTATTTATTTTTAAATGATCATATTTTTATGTAAAGAAATGCTATTGATGAAATCATATTTTTCATAAAATAAGGATCGGCATATGTGATATGAAAAAGTATGTTTTATTTTGAGCATTGATTTCATGAATATGTCGTATGAAAATAGCATGATTATGAAGCATGAATTTCATTATTTTTTTTATCTATGTATATGTATGCTTTACGAAAAAGATATAATGATTTCAAAGGCTCTCAGATGGCTATGAATGAATTCCTTCGGGAAGGTCGACATTCGAAGCTAGCATCCACACGAAACATGGCCCTGCCAGCGGGTATAAAGTTGGCACATGAATTAAGAACTCTGTCGATTAAGAAATATGGTCCTGTCACAGGTATAATAGTGACCTTAGCACGAATATCTGTGAGCAATGTTTTGAAACATGACATGAATACATGATGAAAATGATTTACGATTCATGATTGTGAAATATACATGATTTATGCATGCATGATGAGTTTATAACTTGTTTTGTTATATGCTCTATGAAATGCTGTATTTTGTATTACCTGTTATTTTATAAATATTACATTATCATGAAAAATTTATGTTTGATCCGATAAGAAAGTGCAAGTTCTACTTACTGGGCTAGTGTAGCTCATATTCTTTTTGTTTTCTTTTTGTTTGAACAGAGAAATAAGGTTAGGATCGGCAAAAGGAATCCAAGCTTGAAGATCGGCATAGCAAGCTGAAAAATTTGGCAACAGAAATTTAATTTATTTTGTAATTATGGATTTGTAGTTATTTGTGAATGTTGAGATTCGGGTTAGTACTTGCTTTTGAATTTAGATGCTCTGAACCAATATTGGTTCGATTATTTGATGAATAATAAAATTGAATTTTTTTATTTGACGGATTTTAGATGATTATGATGGATTGGCTTTGTGTTATCGTGGGCTCCATCTCTCGGTAGCATGGCCGTGTTATGTCCCGGATTTGAGGCGTGACATTTGGCAAATAATTTTTGTTTTTTTCTAACTCTTACTCCTATCAGATGATAGTTCTCTTGGATGTTTAGATCAAACACATTATGTAATTTGCTTCATTCGAATTCTTAATACTTAATCATGTCAATTCGATTGGATTAATACAGCATAAAAGTTTTGGAATATCAAATCAGTTGATGACACTTATTATTCTTATCATAATTTTTCTTCTTAAATGTGTATTGGCATGCGTGTTTATTTGATAATAATAAAAAGAAGAATAAATTATATTTTTAGTCTTTCAAGTTTAGATCGGATTTTTAATAAGTTTCTAAACTTCAAAAAGTTTAAATTTGATCATACTTTTTTGTCACTGTTTTAATATTATCCTTCTCCTTAATTTCGGCTACTTTTATTAACTGTATTCCTGATGGCATTAAGCTGCGATCACTATACGGCATAAACCGCTTAGATAGGTGATTATGTTGTTGATTGATGATGATGTGATATGCACCATTTGCCACATATTTAACTTCCTGCTTGTCCTAAGTTTCTATCCTTCTCTCCTCCATTCGAAAATAACATTGTTTGGCATCCTTCTTCAACATCATTTGTCAGTGTCCTAGATTGGGGCATCCTTCTTCTGTATTGTTTTTCCCCATCTTTCTTCGGCATTTTCTACCTCATTGAACTTAGGTATGTACCTATTGATAGTCAAATTGTTGGCTTGATAATACGTATATATATCATGTTTGTTTGAGAATTAATTTATTTGTGTTGCTGGTTTAGGATTTGGTATTTCTCTTTTGTTGGTTTGAGATTAACAAAACAAAAGGATTGAGGACATCCTTGAGAGGAACTCGACGGAGGACTATGCATCACCACCAACCATTGCTGTGAATTTTTTACAAGCCCAGGATGCATGACTCTATTGGCGTGCTTGCCTTTGTTTATTACTGCTTGATCCCTAATGCAGCTATCGAGATGGGCTTGGAAGGGACTCAGTAGAGGATGAACTTGCATAAACAGTGAAACTGGATATGGTATTTTGTCATTGCCTTTGTTTTTTGTCATTGCCTTTGTTTGTCACCATCTGGTCTCTTTGTTTATCATTACTTGGTCTCTTTGTTTATCATTACTTGATCTTAATACAATTTTTAAAAGAAAATGTCAGTTCTTGAAATTGAATTTGTGCTCTGTTTTACTGAACTGAAGTTGATGGGTACTATACTTTATCATATGCGGTCAGTCTATGATTAATTATTCTGATTGATATATATAAATATATATATATATATATATATATATATATAGAGAGAGAGAGAGAGAGAGAGAGATTGGGCTCTTGATTGGATCCCAATCCAACTCTGATCGTATGTTTCTTCATTGGATCGGCATGGATCCCAATCCAATTTAAAAAAATTAACGGATGAAAATGGGAGACGTTAGGCTGAGCTAGAGTTTTTTAACGAAAAAAAATTTTCTCTCTCCGGCCACCATCCTTTTCTCCTCGGAAACCCCCCCACCTGCAACCACCATCGACCATCGTCCTCGTCTCCTCCAAAACCCCCTCGCACCTGTGACCACCATCTTTCGGCCACCGTCGTCATCTCATCCGAAACCTCTCCACCTTATGGTTGCTGTCTCCTCTTCCTAAGCCAATATTTTTCGGTCACTGTCGTCATCTCATCCGAAACCCCTCCACTCCATGACCACCATCGCTGTCTCATCCCCTCCACCCTACGGCCATTATCTCATCGCAAATCCCCCTTCGGCCACCATTTTCCTCTCATCCCAAACCCCCAACCGCTCGATCCTCCTCTCCCCCCAAACTCCCTACACCGGTCCTCCTCCTCTCCCCTCAAACCCCCTATCCACCACCAGTCTTCTTAGTTCTAGATATGTATCTTAATCCTTTTATTTTTTATTGCAAGATGGCATCGAAGAATGCTAAAAACTATATGATGGTCATGGTTATTTGTATAGCAGTGGGCTTCCTGAGTTATTTGTAGTATATGCTCCTACCTGCACTTATGAAGGAGATAATGTTATTTTGCTTTTGTAGGTCAGTATATTATTCTTTTTTTTATTAGAGTTTTTATATTTGAACAATTCATATACTTGGTATGATTTTTTTACTTTATTTTAAAAGATTAAATAATTTTTATAAGATAATAGTCAGCTAAGATTCTCTACCCAAGATTTTTTTATATCTACTAATCTTATTATAGAAAGTTGTTAAGCAAATGTAATGCATGATGCAACCTCTATCCATAGGGAGGTTTTAAATATAGTTCTTGTAAATTGATATTGGTTGATTTAGAATTAGAGTTTAAGTTTATGCTTCATAGTATTGATATATTTATTTATAAATGATTATTACAGCCATTCCTACTACATTCATGTTCATGATGTATCTAGTATTCCAATGGTAAGTGTAATAATTTTATTGATTGGAAAGAAAATGTTCTCTTTACTTTGGATGCATGGATCTTGATTTAGTGCTCCATGAGAATGAGCTACCTACTCCTACTTTGAAATAAAGGATTTAGGTGAAACTTCTTATGTTTTAAGCATAGAGATTCGCAAAGACAGATCCAAATGGTTATTAGGACTATCTCAAAAAGAGTACATTGAAAAGATTTTAAAAAAATTTCAAATAAAAGATTGTGCACTTTCAGTAGTGCTCATTGTTAAATGGGATATATTCAGTCAAAATCAATATCCACAAAATACATTGGAGAAAGAAAAGATGATAAATATTTCATATGCATCTTAGTGGATAGTCTGATATAAATACAAATCTGCACAAGACTCAGACATCGATTTTGTAATAGAAATGTTAGGCAGGTACTAAAGTAATCCTCGTTTAAAACATTGGAAGGCTATTAAAAAAGTTATAAGATACTTATAAGGAATGAAGGACTACAAACTTACACACAGACATACTAATCATTTAGAAATAGTTGGATATTCAAATTCAGATTTTATTGAATGTGTAAATATAAGAAAATTCATATCTGGATATGTTTTTCTTCTTACTGGACAAGCTGTATCTTGGAGAAGCATTAAGTAAACAATTGTGGCTTCATGTACCATGGAGGTAGAATTTATTGCATGTTATGAAGCTACAACACGTGTATTATGATTAAGATATTTTATCAAGGGTCTTAAGATTGTCCATTCTAAAGACTTTTTGTGATAACTAAGTTACTATTTTCTTTTCTAAGAATAACGAGAGTGGAAGTCGAAGGAAGCGCATTATCATAAAATACTTTTTTGTTAGAGAGAATATCTAGAGACATGAAGTGATCATTGAATATACAAGTACTAAGCTAATGATTGCTGACCCCATGACTAAAGCATTACTAGCAAAATAATATAATGATCATGTGGGATATGTGGGACTTGTTAACTCATTTCATATTTTGTTGTCTCTATAATTGTACTATATTTTTGAACATGTCTATTTGCGCATTCTTAGAGAATAAAATTTTGATGTTTATTCATGTATACATAAGAGCATGATAATATCCATTGGGATATATGAAGTTGGATCCGAATAACTTATTGAAAGTTCATTCATAAAGAAATTAAAGCTTATAAAATACTCAATTAGAGAGTTCCATGCATTGTAATACATAGATGGAAATACTCATCATTTTGAGTATAACTGCTATGATTCGTGTAATGGAATTCTTTATTTGAGTGGGAGTAATTCCATAACTATTTAGCATGGGTACTAATTTTGGCCATATAAAGATTACTATCACCTATAAAGAAATAATATGTCTCATAGGCCAAGTGGGAGAATGTAAGAAACATCTCCTTATGAGGCTTTATGTGGCCCGCATGCTAATAAGATATTTACTCCCATTTGAATTCTAAATTCATTAAGGTGATAAATGTAGCTAATAACACACTATAAGTTATGGAATACAAAAGAATTCTATGAAATATTAAGAAATTTATAGTGGCTTTTCACTTTTCATGATGGAAGGAATGTGAAAAGTTTGTCTATAATAAATGAGGATCCATAGCCTAGCCTCTATAACATAAGGTCTGTGTTTTCCAGTCATGAGAGTCAAAAAAATTTAGCAAGGCATAAACTAGAAGAGTTCTCTTAATATCAAGTGTTTGCGACTTGTGAGTAGTTGATTTCTCTTTTACTTAAACAATAATTGCTAGAAGTAAAATCCTATCATGTCGTTTCCACTGCACTTATGCATAAATTTTATAATATATGGTTGATATTCTATTCTAACAATCTTGACCTTCATGTTGGAAGCATAGGTTTCTGGCTGTCACATGTCACTGGAGGGACTGATCTATACCATATGTTGCCACTCAAAACCTGACTTGATAGGGTGGATGAGTAGGCTGCCTCGCTCAATGGAGATGGAGGAGCATGGCTCACACTAGAGTATATCTGGTGAGAATCCTTTGATGCTTAAGTTGGGTAGGATTTTTAAAGAAAATAGAAGATATAAAAGATAAGGAAAGTACTTTATATGTGGGTTTTTCTTTGTTGTACTTGAGGGTCTCTTGTGCTTCGTATTTATAGAGGAAAGTACGAGAATTTTCATGGTTGAGATCATGAGATTATTGGACGAGCAGTTAAGCTCTTTTCCTTATCTGTTGATTGAGATGATGAAGATATGCCTTTTCCTTATCTGTTGATTGAGATGATGAAGATATGCCTTATTGGCATGATATGATTTGAGCACTTAATTTATCTGCTAGTTGGCTATGATATATCTTTCTAAGTGGATTAAGATCATATTGGGCTATAACCATTTATTAATTATTCAAAGATTTGATTGGCTATTGATTTTGCTGGACATGTATGGTCATTTGATTCAGCAAGTTGAACTGTCGGATGAGAATTTTGGGATGATGAATCTAAGCTATATCACCATGTAATTATCAAGTAATGGTAGTAATGATTTTCGGTGAAAGAAAGTAATCCAAATTGGAAGGGAGATATTAACCTTATTGTTGGTTATAGTCATGAGAGGGAGGATGGATGAAAAGAATAGATTGTCTATCTATCCTGACCCATCAATTTATATCCTTCCAAAGTGAGAGTATGCAAGGATAGATGGATAGAGTATGTGAGAGTATGGCTGGAACTGGGCTCGAATAGTTTCGAGACCCATTGGGCCGTGCCGACTTCGGGTCGGACTTCGGACTAGGTCGGAAATAGTTTAGGTCGGGCTTGGGCCTAAATATAGGGCCTATTTGCCTTTCAGGCCAGACTTGGGCATTCCTTTGACCCGACCTTAGCCCAGCCTAGGCTTGAGCTCGAGCCCAATTTTCAGTCCGAGCCGAACGACCATTGTCGATCTCCGTTGGTTTGCTCTCCACCTCCTTTGTGCCATTGGGAAAAAAAAGGGGACTAGATGCCAGTTCTTGGGATATACCGACATCATCCTCATCCTGCTTCTTTATAGGAGCTGATGGAGGATGAGGAGGGAGGTGTCCGAGGTCGGTGGCGGGATTGGCCTTCATCTTACCCTTGATCTTAGGTTGGTAGCGAGAGGGCCTCGCCAGTGTGTGGTCGAAGTAGTAGAAGGAGTTGGTGAGATCGATGTCAAGGGCCATGTCGAGGTCAGTAACGGAGGAGGAGGCAAAGGGATCGAAGGACTTGTCGTTGCCATCCTCCATGGCTTGCATCCTCTCTCTCAAGCAGCTGAGGAGGAGGACGAGACAGTGGATGTGGTTGGGTCCGTCACCAAGCCCTCCCTTGATGAGGTGGTGGATGTGGAGTCGATAAAGATGAGGATTTGATGATGATGGGGTCACAGACAAAGGGATGAGATGCTGTTAGGTTCGAACCGGCTCGATTAGATTTAGGCTGGACTGGGGCCTGAATTTTTTTAAAGTTATTGGACCTAAGCTCAGCTTGAAGTCCGAAAAAATATTTTGGATAAAGCTCGGATCGGGGTGTGGCCCGACCCAGCTCGGCCCATTTCCTACCCTATATGAGAAATAGATTTATATATTCACAAAATTTTTTTGGTAAAACTATAATACTTCTTTACTTATATATATATATATATACCATTAATCCTATACTATTAAATTTTATTACTAAGTATTTTAATTTTAGTACATAATTTTGTAATTATAATTAGATAACTAAAATTATCTTCTATTTTTCTATTTATATTTACTATTTTAATCAACTAATTATATAAAATTAATTAATTATTTAAATTAAATTATAAATTAATTATTTATTTTTATAATTTATATATAAATAAATTAATTATTAATAATTAATCTATAAAATTATTTATTAAATTAAAAATAAAGTCAATTATTTATATAATTTTTATATGGTTATAATAGTAAAGATTATAAGTTTATCATTTGCTTATTTTTGAATATAAATAAGTATTATACATCAATAATAATAATTTTTTTATGAAAAAGTAGTTTAGTAAAATTATCATATAAATATCGTCCATTCATCCTATCATTTCTCATATATTAAATAGATGAAAAAATCATTCTCATCCATTCTTTTCTTGTATTTGGTTGAGGTCATGAGAGGATGGATGGATGAGACTGGAAGAATGGATGGCCTCCATCTATTATTTAGTTTAAAATATGATAAGAAAGATGGATGGAAAAGGAGGGATCGTCTATTCATTTTGGCCCATTAATTTGTATCCTTTCAAATTGGAGGGAGAGAAATTCTTTGTGCACTGTGGACGGTATAGAAAATCCGATGTGGAGTATACCATCTTGTCCGATTGGTTCATATAGTTACCACTTTCCAACACACATTTAATGCCTGCAGATCATTTTTTTTCATTTAAAAATTTTGTATGACGAAAATACCCCTACCCTTTGTTATGATATCTCTTCACAAAAATTATGATAGTCTTTCAAAAAAATTATAACATTCTTACTCTTTAAAAAAAATTATGATATCCCTTCTTAAAAATTATGACATTCCTTCTTAAAAATTATGACACCTATCTTCGGAAGGGAAGGGATGTCATAATTTTTGTGAAGGGATGTCATAATTTTTGTGAAGGGATATCATAATTCTGTGAAGGAGAGGTGTCATAATTTTTATGAAGAGATATCATAATTTTTTGAAGAGATATCATAATTTTTTTCAGAAGAAAAAGAGTATTATAATTTTAGTGAAGGGGTATCATAATTTTTAAAAAGGACATTTTCATCATTCAAAATTTCAAATAAAAAAATAGAACTATAGATATTAAATGCGTGTTGGAAAATAGTGGCTACGTAGTCTAATAGAATGAAGCATTATGTTCCATGATAAACTTTTTACACTGCAGGCGGTGCACAAAGAATTTCTAATTGAGAGGATCCAAAGAAGGATGGATTTTTGTGTTGACAAAATTATCTTTCATTAATTTTTTTGACAAAACTATAATATTTTTTTATTTTTCATTCATATTATTTATATATATTTATATATATATGATTAATCATATACTATTAATTTTATTATTAATTATTTTAATTTTAGTACATAATTTTGATAATTATGATTAAATAATTAAGATTTTTTTCTATTTTTTTATTTTTATTTACTATTTTTAATTATCTATTTGTATAATATCAATTAATTATTTAAATTAAATTATTAATTAATTAGTTATTTATATAATTAATATACAATTAATTAGTTAATATTTAATTGCTAAAATTATTATTAAATTAAATTAAAAATAAATATTTAAATAATTTTTCATATAGTTATAGCTTATAATGATTATAAATTTATATAGTATTTATTTTTTAGTATAAATAAATATTATAAATTAATAATAGTAATATTTTTATTGAAGAGTAGTTTAATAAAAATATTATATAAATATCATCCATCCTCCTTGTCGTTCCTCCTATATCAAGAAAAGTCATTTCTATCCATTCTTTCACCAAACATATGAAAGGATGGATCTTTTTTTCATCCATCCTCTCTTTTATCTATTCTTCTTCTTTCATGTATCTTTTTTTTAATTATTTTTTGTATCAAATTGAGGAGAACTCATGTTTTACTAAGTATGTGAGATGGATGGATAGAAGTTTCATTCATCCTTTTTCTCATCGATCCTATCTCATCCATCCGTCATTCTTCTATCCATCCTTGGTACCTAATGCAGGATAAAATAATGATGCAATAATATAGATCAAATTTGAGATTTTTGGAGCTTAGAAATTTATAAAATAAATTGATTGAGGATCAAAAGTATAATTTATCCTAAAATAGAAGAAAGAGGAAAAATAAAGAAAACGCGCCCCGGCATACCAGCGACAAACGCGTGGCCTTCCGCGCCTCTATCACGTGACATCCACCTGAAATCTCGCTCTTACGCCCCTCTCGCCTCCTCCATGGCAGGGGGTTCCCACTATAACCTGCTCCAATCCGAATCACAAGAAAACTTTAAATTCCCTACTTTACTCGACACGTTGCACCATATGCGCCCTCTCTCTATCATCGTTGTCAAAGTGACTACCTGAATTCGAAAGTTCTCCTTCAAATATACCTCCTCACGAAACCTTCAGGTGCGGCGTGACGCAAAGCGGAGCGCGTCAATGCGGTGGGCCCGCCTCCGACACGTGGGTACGTGGCACTGGCCCACCAGTGGCCCGGCCCTGCTCTCTTGTTCAGGGCGGCTCACGCCTTTTCCCGAACCCAGCGCCCGCTGCTTTGTTCCTGACCGCCCGCAGCCTAAGGAAGGGCAAGCCAGCTCTCCTCCTCTGTCCATCCCCTGCGGGGAGCGTTGCAAGGTATTGTGAAGAAAAAATACACACCCACGAGAAAGTGACGAAAAAAGCCCGGTAAGATCTGTTTCCCTCCAAAATTTTTTTTGGGTATGCTTCCACTCTCTGTCAGCTCCGACGATCTCTCATCCTCCTCCTCCTCTTCTAGGGTTTTGATCTCCAATTTCGAGTTTCCTCACAAGAATTGAGATATTTAGGGCTCGTAGAGGTTCGAGTAATGTGAAGGGTTGAATCTTTCTGGTTCCAGAGGTTGGATTTTGATCGCAATTCGTGGAAATGGTGCTGATTTCGGAGATAGCGGGCGACAATCCGAACGCGGAGGAGGAGGGGCGAAAGGAGGAGGAGGGGCCAGCGGAGGAGGAGCTGAAGGTGGACGAGGAGAAGGACTCCCCGGAGAAGCCCCAGGAGCCGGCGGAGAGTGGGGGTGCCTCTGGAGAGGTGAAGGAGTCTCCGGCCAAGGGGCCGCAGGGGTCGTCGGCGGGGCAGACGCACTACAACGAGTACGCCCTCCGGGTGGCCTACATCATGCGGAGCTACCTCTCCATGCGGGAGGCGGGCGTCGCTGGCGCCGGGCAGGGGCCGCCGACGAGGGAGGCGGCGGTGCCGGCGGGGGACCGATGTAAGGCGATGATGGAGGTGGTGCGGAAGGAGCATGGGATGTGGACGGTGTCGAAACTTGTGATGGAGCACAACCATGAGCTCTTGCCAAACAAGGATGCCGGTGGAGATGGTGCTGGGCTGGTGCCTGCCGTGGGCATGGAGTTCGATTCTGTGGAGGTTGCCAAGGCTTTCTATTATGGGTATGGTGAAAAGTCTGGGTTTAAGGCTCGGACAGGCTCCAACAGGCGGTCAGCAGGCAGTGGTGCTCTAATCATGCAGAGGTTCTTGTGTTGGAGAGGAAATTATCTAATGTACAGGAAGAATTTGGATGCCAGTGCAGGGAAACGGAAGCGGGGGCCATATAAGAGGAGAGCTCGCAGGCTTGCAGAGGAGGCAGCAGCAGCAGCACAATCAGCGAGGAAAGATGGGGATGTGGTGGAGGTCATCCAGGTCGAGAGTTCAACAGAGAAGGGAGGTATGGCCGGTGATGACCATGGGCTCGAGGTCCAAAGTGGTCCTCCGGTAAAAGAACAAGTGGTTGTGGAGAAGGATGTTGGGCAGAAACCATCTGCTCCAGCTGTTGGTATGCCTGTGCCTGCAGTCGCAGCTGCTGCTAGGAAAGATGATGGGAAGGCAATCCCTCTAACCAATACTGCACAGTCTCGATTGTTGAGGGAGCTTGGTGTAAGAGCATTTCGATACACACAAGAAGAAAGGAGAGATATAATTCTCAAATACACGATGAAAAAGACTAATAGGCAGGGTGTAGAGAGTCCTGTTAAGGTAAAGTTGCAAAGTTGTCTTCAAGGTTGTAAGATACATGCACTGCATTTGAAAGAAAGAAAAAGCATGGGTTGTATGGATCCCTGCAATATGAGTTGATATCAGATAGTTGTGACATCAGAGTGTTAATGAGAGAGATGCATTTTGTGTTAAACTGTTGGGATCTTTGACTGCATCTCTGCAATTGTGTTCTGTGGGTCAAATTGAGTTCCACAGTGATATGCTCCCTGTTCTTTGCAGGTTCCTTCACAACAAGCTTTGGCTGAAAGGCGTCAGCGAGGCATTGGAGGAAGGTTCCTTAGCAGAGATGAGTCACAGGTAATTGCCTTTCTCCCTAAAGCCTTGAGCTAAGCTTATGCAATATTCAGAGTTTTGATAATAGCTTGCCAGGCCTTTGCACGCCACTTGACTTTTAATACAAACATCAAAATGGCCACTCACATTGTAGTTTAGCGTCGGCAATTTCAGGACATTTATTTCAGTCACTGGAGTCATGCATTATTGGGACAACCAAATAAATGTTAGGAATTATCATTCATCTGGCAATTAATTCAGCTTATGGACAATTTTCTCTGATAGAACTGGATGCTTAGTTTAATAGAAAAGCCTATTTTATTTCTCTGGTACTTATCAAAGGTTGTTTGAAAGTAAACTTCTGTTGACATATATTTCTTTCATATGTAATTTTGCATAAGTGTGCTAATTTATTCAAAGAATGTATTCGAGCATTTTAAATCTTTCAGAGAGTGTTCTCCCCCCTCTCTCCATGTTTTTGAGGGCACGCACAGGTGTACGTGTGTGCGTTCTTGTACTCTCACAAATGTCTATAGAGTTGATGGTGCCTCTTCTAGTACCTTCTTTCATGATGCATCTATTGCAACTAGCCAGTTCTCGACATGGTACTGTTCACTTGTATATTTATGGAAGTATGCTGATCTATTCTTGTGATGTCGTTTGGAGCATGAGTCAAGTTATATGTTTCATTTCACTTCCAATCTGCATGTTTATGTTAGTAGTTTTCTAGTGTTTCATTAAAGGGGCTTCAGAGGCTTTTGTCTTCTTGCAGAATATTACTGCAACAAACCACTATGTGTATACCTTGATGAAAATGACTCAAATCCTAAGCACACTAAAGCCTAAAGTTTTCCAGTCTTCCAGATATTATGTTCAGTTTTTAGTTAAAAAGAATACTGTTCCAGTGTGCAAAGGTTGAAATTATCCTTCCAAAAATTGAAACTTAGATTTATACGTGCGCATGCAAGTTCTTTTATTTGAATAGAATTTTAAGATTTTCCCATCATGTTCAATAGAGCCTGAAAATTTGAAATTTCAATAAATGGACATTAGTTTCTGCTTCCACATTTGATACTCTTAGAAAAAGCTGTTTCATATTATGGAATGTGGGCTCATGCAAATGACATTTTATTGCAAACTCTCCATTTATCAGAACTTTAAGACTCTTTAGTTAAATGCCACTTAACAAAACCCCTTTTTGTAGGGGAACACCGTGATTTTGGCTTAGGCTTTACATAAGTCTAATCATTTCCATGTTTGCTCTTTGTAATGCACAAACGGCACAAAATATTCTTACAATCTTTGCCTTTTCTGCAATGACCTTGGAGGAATATCATGTTGATTGTTTCATAATACTGGCACACTGATTTTCTGTTCTATCAAATGGTTTATTTTGAAAACATTGACAACAAGCTAAATCCATTAGGTCCCCAAATGTAACATACATGTGTAAAAACCCTAAAGTGGATCTCTAATCACAAGAAAGGTTATAGGCTAATTGCCTGATACTTGGGTGGGCCAATAGTGAGACGGGACAATGGGAGTTAAAAAGAACTTTATTAATCATAACTATGGTTGAGAGAGTGCTACTGGCCAAACGGATCGATTGAAAATTAGTTCGGATAAAAGGATACCAATAGCAGCAAGTGGAAAAGGTTTAAAATTAGAAAAAGGTGATCAGAATGATTGATAACGATCCTATAACTGGGATGACCTTGTGATAATTTTGAAAAGAAAGGCGACTGCGACAGATGGAGAAGAGCTTAATTGGTTTAGCAATCAGTTGTATGGGATTTATGCTACAGTCCAAATGCTTTAGAAACTAATATTTAGTTATTTTGAAAATTTTTTATTATTATCCCTGTTGGGATATATCGACCGACCCTATTGCCGACTCATCAGCGCCGACCCGTCCTCGACAACGACTCGACTACGGGTCCCGATCCCGACCCATCCATGAGAATGGGCCGACCGACTTCGCCCGACCGACGGTGGGCAACACCGATAGTGACTACCGATCGTGCCCGACCGGGGCGGGTCGGCCTAACGGGCCAACGTCGCCTCCGATAACCTGAGAGCCGATCCCCCGTCACCGACCCCTTATCGGGTGGGACACCACCGACTCACCATCGGTTTGGACAACTGACGTCCTACCTCTACAGGCCCTTCTGGACGCCGAATAAGCGGCATGGGCTGCAGTCCCATCAAGCAAACGCCGTACGAACGCCAGGGGGCATTGTCCTGCCAGGAAAACCTGGAGCGCTGTCCTGCCAAGGACGCAAATTAATTCCTAGGACCTGTCAGCTCGTCAACGACGTGACAACCTCCGGCGATTTGACAACTCTCCAACTGTCTACATCACCGACGGCGGGACCATACCACCTCCTACTATAAATCGGGGAAGGCAACAGTGCTAAGGGGGTCCCCTGGGAAAACTCTCAAGCTCTCTCTCTCTCTCTCTCTCTCTCGTTGAGCTCTTTGTTTCCTTTTACTGTTGCCTAGTCTCCTCTCTGACTTGACCGTCGGAGGGTCCCCGCCGGAGCCTCCTCCGGTCAGTGAGGACTTTCTTTTGCAGGCGCTCGTTCCCGGCGACCAGGCGACGAGGGGATTGGCTGTAACAATCCCTTTTAGATATACTTACTTATTTGCATAGGAGTCAATTACCACTGTGATTAGAAGTTTATTAGGGTTCTTAATAGTGTACAAGTTGTAACAACTGTATGGGCTAAAGCATTAGCGGCAAATGCTTAATTTTCTGTAAGGCCTGAACCTTTCAAAGTTGATCAATTCATTGATGCAGCAGCACTATGTTATTTGGTATTAAAGCTTTTGACTCCAGCCATGACAGAAACTTGTCAGCATGAGTTTTAGCGAAAGGTGGAAGCCAAGATGGAGCATGAAGGAGACATTCAAACCGCTGATGGAAACAGTGATGCAGTTGGAGGATCTGGAAGAGGACCTGAAAGCATGCTCAGTGACTTGCAAAATGTGATCAGTGATCACTGTGTTCGATCTCAAGTTCAACCAGTGCTGCAGCTTGACCTTTCTCAGTGTGGGTTTCTTAGGGGATATAATCACCTAAAAAGCTCCATTTCCAGGTTGCCATTGCAAGATCAAATAGTTATAGAAGATGATTGTTCAGATAAGGAGCGAGGAGAACATTAAAAGGTTGGAGGGTCCTAAGATATGCTGTAAGTCTAGATTTAGGGACATGCTATTGTTGGAGGGTCATCCTTTAAAAAAATGCCAGTGATGTGGTCCTTAAGAGAATTTTCACAAATCTTATCAGTTCTACAAGCACTAATATTTTGATTGATTCAGTCTGATGAAGAAGATTCGATGCATTATGAACATCAGGAAGTCCTTTGAGGCAACAGTGGTTAACAGGGAGAAGTGCCAATAAGAGATGAGTGCCCAATTGATCCTTATCATGGAGGATTTTTGATCCAAAGACATCTATTTGCTTCTGTTGGGCAGGTGTGATGTGGTGTCGGTGGCCTATTGTTTTAGCAGCCTAGGCCCAATTTTGTGGCATTTCTTCAAGATCTAGATTCAATTCTCTTATCAAAGTCTACAATTCACATTAAAATGAACAAGGACTTAATGAAAATTGCTAACAAACATGATAATCAAATGTTATTTTAGAAGACACCACTTTCAAAGTATGGCAAAAGCTTCAAAACTGGCTACCACAATTTCAACCTTGATGACAGGGTTATTTCAAGGGAGGTGGAATGATACAATCTGAGTTCTTTAGGAACTAAAAAATTGTTATCTTGGAAACTTTATATTGCGATCCTTTTTAGGTCTCCTTACTTGCACAGGAGTCAATTAATACTTTGATTTGCAATTAGGATTATCATGAGTCTACGAATTGTAATAGCTATATAGACCAAAGCATCAATGAGAATTGCTTGAGTTTTTCCTTGTAAATTGGGGCACCTAATAATTCTCCTGAATGGTGGAACCATATGAATTTAATTGCATATGAGGGTGGAGAAAGGTTTCAGTTGATATGGCGGCACTGAATCAATGGGAAGCAAGGTAAGGTCAACAAACTCTACATGTTCCTCAATCCAAGGAAAGTTGGTGGCAGAGTTAAAATTTTATTCTAAACAGTGAATAAATAACCTTCATGTCTCAGGTGCTTAGGGTGACAATTATCTTAGCGTAGTAGTGCCTTCCAGCATTATTCATGGTTTAGAATACTTACAAATGATCATGATGTGTGGATGCATTGAGGTACCATATGATTGGAAAAGACTTCAATCAGTTTGTAAGATTTATTTAATGGTAGGTAGCTATCAATGAGAATCTCTGAAGATCTCGAGCAAAACTCCTATGATCTTTTCTATTTCAAGTAGAGCATTGGTGATTGGGTGACGATGAATCATTTAATTTGAATGATGCTTCATGTTTGACGGTGATACATGGTTGGAAGTGATTAGATAGCCAAATCAAATATATTTGAGTATTTTGAAATGGAAATGTTAATTGGACACACTATATTCATTATCGCCTTCATTGGTGCTCCTGCAGTAGATATTGATGATATTCATAAACCAGTTTCTGGTTCTTTGCATTATAGAAACAATATTATCGTTAGTGCCACTATTCTTGCTTCTGTAGCTATCGGTTTACATTTTTACGGTTTTACCCAAGGTTTGCCATATCGTGCCGAACCGGTCGGTACACCCCGTATCGTATTGGATCGGCGGAGAACCGGCACGATACGGCCGGTAAATTCGGTACACTGATGGTATAGAAGGAAAAAAGAAAAGTGAGAAAGAGAGAGGAGGAGAGGGAGGGAGGTGGGAGCCGTCGGAGGCCGGCGGTGGCTAACTGTGACCGTCGGAGGGCTTCCGAGCTCCATATCGCCCAATAAGGCTTTCAAGTGAGTGAGAAAGAGAGAGAGTACTCAGGGGGGAGGGACTTACCGGACGGACGACGCCTCCATCGCGAGCCCCGGTGGCCAACGAGCCGACGACGACGGTCTGAGCGCGGTTGAGCGGGTGGAGCTCCTCGTGGCTCCGTCCCTTTCTTTTTTGAAACAGACAGTCGTCTATTTCGGTTTTTTTTTTTTGTTTTAAACTCATGAAGTCGGCAATCCAGTTGCCGACTTAAGAATTTTTTTTTAAAAAAAGACAAATTTTTGCCGGCTTCACTTAAAACTATGTTTTTTTAAAAAAACTCACGAAACAGGGGCAACGCCCCTGTTTCACGCCCGTGGCGCTGCGCGCATGGACTGCGTCCTCGACGGCCACGACGGCCAGTCGGAGGTTGTTCGGCGGCCCGCCGGCTCCTTCCCCTCCCTCTTTTTCTTTCTTCCTACTTCTCTCTCTATTTTTCTCTCTCTTTTTCTTCTTTCGGTTCAGGTCCACTTGCCTTCGTCGGTTCGGTATGGTACGAAACCGTACCGACGGCCGGCGGCCAGCAGTACCGGTTCAGATATCTTGGTTTTGCCGGCCGGTAGTACCGGTTCAGCATACCTTGGTTTTACCTAATATGGGAAGCGTGATATATTAATGAGTGGTTATACAATGGCATCTTATGAGCTAATTGTTCTACACTTCTTACTTGATCTAGCTTGGTACATGGGTCGTGAGTGGGAAGTTAGTTTTGCCTATGTATATGTCTTTGGATTGCTGTTGCATATTCAGCTCCTGTTACCACTGTTGCTATTGTTTTCTTGGTCTACCCAATGGGAAAAAACCTATGTCTGCTGTTTGTGGTGCACAGTGCTTAGAGGCATGCAATTATTTAAGCACTTGATATTTCTCAAATATCCTGAAAATAAAGAATGCTTAAAAACTAAAACATAAGTAATATAAAAAATCTTCTTCTGACAGAAAGATTAGTAGTAAGTAAAAACACCAACTTTTCTCCTCCATTTCCTCATCTTCCCTTTGTCTT